>NC_056557.1:9897348-9919206 GCF_013358625.1 Macadamia integrifolia
TGTTCCTCAAAAAGGAAACCAAATATTCTCCTAATACAATAGTTACTAAAAACTGAAATTAGAAACTAGTTGAAAAAGGAAACTAATTACTAATGACTTGGCTCAATTAATAACTTGACTCTTAAGGAAACAAGTATAACTCAAATCAAGCCCAACTAAAAAGGAGACTAATGAAAATGGAAACTAACTAGTAATCCCGTACTCAATCTTGGAGCCCCCATTTTAGACCCATAAAAGTGGTCTATTACACTCAAAACACATGGAATCAAACCCTAGGCTTAACATGTATGGAACCCAACCCTAGGCTTATTCCTAATAAAAAAATCCTATTTTGGTAATTAATCTGCATCACTTTTAAGGATAAGAGTATCCGTACAATCCCCTTTACAGGTAGAGGGACACCTTACAATCTCCTTTTAGGTAGAGAGGCACCTTACAATCTCCTTTAAGGTAGAGAGGTACCTTACAATTTCTTTTACAGGTAGAGAAGCAATTTTTACAATCTTACTAGGACAAGAGAATCCTACACTAGCCTAAGTACAATCTAGACAAGGAAGTGGAATAAAGTTTTGAATTCCTCGTGCGATGCGTGTATGAAATGCAATGATAGATAAGAATGTACCTTGTTGTCTTCTCAATGCTTGTAGAATGCTAAATAATGGAGAAGACTTGTGTAGAGAGAGTTGAGCTCTTCTTCGAAAATATGCTCAAATCTCTTCACTCTAATCCTCAATTGATGCACTTGGATGTGTAGTATTGAATGTTTGAGAGGTACATGAAACACTACCTAAGTGTGGGATTTATATAGGTAGAGTCTAGGCTTTATTAGGATAATAAAACCACCCAATTTGGAAGGAGAATAATCTCTAAAGGGTTCAATTGCAATTAAATCCGGTAGTTGCTGCTTCGATCCGGCAATTGCCGGTTGGTCTCTGTTTTGTGTTTTGACTACCGAACATCACACAAAGAGGTCCAATGCCTGAGTTATTTTCTTATGTCTTTTCTAACACTAAAATGCATGAGTGTAGTGCATGTTAGTGTGTGTAAATTACAACATAATCTAGAAGTCTTCAAGTCTTCTAATCTTCAACTGGAGTCTTCTAATCATCAACTGTTCAAGTCTTCAATTTTCATCACTTTATGCCATATACATTTGAGCTTTAATGGGTATACTTGATATCTTCTTCAAGCATTGATGCCAATTTGTTGATACTCTTCGTTTGATGACTTCAATCTTCATTTCTTCTTTCATTCATCAAATTCGATCTTTGATATGAAGTCTCTACAAAACAATTCTTGACGGCAAATTGTGAAATACCTTCATATGTTTGTTATCATCAAAACAACTATAGGAGTGTGGGCATATCCCTAACACCAATGGGCCTCACTTATTAAACAATTAAATAAATACCTATAGCTAGAATCGATGGGCCCAATGGTCCCTTATTCTAACAACTAATTCAGCCACTTGAAGTGGGCTTAAGTGTGGATCGATAGGCCCCTTTTGGCTGGGCCTTTCTTCCTGTGGTAGGTCCTTCCAAAGTGTGGGTCTACATCAGAACCGAATTCTCAAAAGCTCTCCCTCGGCTGCAGTCATTCTTTGTAAACATCCCCAAAATATCTTCTGTTCCAATTCTTCAATTCATTCATGGCAGGCAACCTTGCACCCCATCCCCGCTTTAGCACCTCAAGATATTCTGAAGGACCTGTCCAAACATTAAAGAACATGAATGGCTTAGGCCCGAAATTTTTGTGCTCTAATAATATTAGTTTAATGGGACTGTGAACCGAAATTCCTTGGGGAAGTAATTCCGCTTCCAAACCTCTAAATCTGTCCAACCAATGGATTTAATAAAAACCCTGTGGAGCTTGCAAAATGTTTTCTGCTCCCCCATCTGCCTGTTAGACCAAGTGGTAAGCTCCCCTTTACTTTTCAAATCTATCAAACAAACATTTCTGAAAATTCTCCAAACCCCCTGATTAAAGAAACCACCTCCTAACTTCTCACTGGGACATCTGACTGTCTTGAAGTCCCCAAGTATTGGGTTGGGTTAATGGGCTTTTATTGGGTATCATTAAAAAAATAAAAAAAATAAAAAAAAAATGTTTTCTGGTTTTCCCCGACTTTTAGGTTTTTAATGGGTTGTTCATTTTCTATTGATTTCGTTGATACCAGTCTCGAGAGACCAAAGCTGGCTGATAAGGGTTTGGTAGGGTCTGGGCTGAACTGGTCATTTTTTGTTGGTTTGACCGATTTGGGCTGAAATTTGACGCTCCTAGATGAGATGATATGAAGTTAAAATTTTGTGTACAACACACACCAAGGTTCCCTGCGTACATGTCAGGTTTCAGTCCAGCAGAGTTTTCTACGTGACAAAATAAAGTACAAAAAAATTTGGATAACCCCTGGAATCATGCATAACCAGAAATCAATATCCATTCCCCAAATAGTTTAATAGGATAACTTGTTAAATTTTTCTTATAGGTTTGCCCTATTTCTTGGTCTTCAATGCATCTGTACATTTTGAAATAAAATGATTGAATTACCTTTCACTTTGTTCTTTATGTAGCCAAGATTCCATATGAATAACAAGGAATTTCAATATAGAATTACCTCTCACATCCACCGGTGGTCTCCATCTCTCTTCTCAGCTTAATATGTTTTCTAACAGTTAATTGTATTTGATCATTTATTATGAAATTATTTGCTTAACATCTAATATTAAATGAGTTTTGTAGAGTAGAAGTACATATAGACACGTGGAAAAGTTACTCATACCCAACAAAGTCCAACTCAGTAAAGCCCAATATAGCAGCTATATGGGCTATATTTCTTGAGTTGGGCCTGATTGGGCAAGCTTAAAGCTAGGTTAAATCAGGTTTGTGTTTTAGGACTTCAGGTGAGCTAGGGTTTACACTTAATGTCCATATATAAAGGGGAGGAAAAATTAAAAGGAAAAAATGATTATAGTAAGCGTGATGTAGATAAGTCACTTGGGCTTATTTGCAATAAAATAATCCCAAGTGACTTATCTACATCAACTCGCCCTCTCTTAGAAAAAATTCGTCCTCGAATTTTGTAGAGTGTGAGGGTGATTATATCATCGTGCACGTCCCTCTTCAAGCCGTAGAAAAATTCAGGTAGCTCTTTGATAATAAAGATGTAGTCTAGAATGTGAGGAGCTCGATCTTCAAGATACTTACATGGGATGACGAATTCCACATGCTCAACCTCAAGGTCTTCAGATGTATCCATGAGGTCGTCTTAATTCAGGAGTAGATTACAAGTAACTAACTTCGCAGTTTATAACCCCAAACAATACAAATAGGAGTAAGAAATAAAGAAATAATACCATCAAATAAACCCTCAAGGATATAATACCCATATAGGAGCAAAATCAGCCCAAAACCTAACCCGATAGGAGAGAGAAAGATCTTCTATAGAGCTGGAGAGAGAAAGGAGTGGCCAGATCTGTGGGAGTCCGATTGAGCTGTACTTTTTGGTGTAGATAGTCCTTAGGGAGGGCACAAAAACCCCTAAATGTGAAGGGCTTCTGACGGCTGGTTATGGAGTTACGCACTTTGTTGATTTTCAGACCTAAGAGAGAGAATGTGAAGAATTCTGCAGGAACATCAACTTGTCTTCTTCAGATAACCTTCAAGAGGATCGATTGATCTTCTTAGAGTATAGAACCAGTCCTCCAAAGAATCTATAGATCAGATCTCAAACTTGGGCAGCAATGAGGGTCAATTGGCTTCAAGAACAAGAACTCTTTAGCTGGCTGATTCTGATTTTGTATGCTTTAACAGGTCTGAACTTCTAATAACAATAAATAGAAAATAAAAATAGAGAAAGAAGAATCGATGGAGGGTTGAGAAGGGTGAAAGAGAATAAAAGAATGGGTATCTCACCCCTCAGGTTTTGGGTATCACACCCCTCAAAGGTTTAGGCATCTCACCTCTCAATAACAGTTTTTTTAGCTAAAGAGTAATCACTCAATAATTCATTCATTCAAATCTCCCATTATGAGTACATAGGCTCCTCTATTTATAGAGGGCAGAATAGCAATCAAACTACTTAGGAGCTAGTTTCCCAATAGGACTAGACACTCCTACTGCAACTAGGAATTCAAAATAGGACTAGGAGTTGACTTTATGACTCCAACATGGAGTAGAACTAACTAACTAATAGTCCATATAGGATTTTACAACCGACCAATGGCCTAATGGGCCTTTATTGAATTAAATAGCAACTAACTAAACTAATGAATTAAATCCCGTTTTTCTACCTTGTTCCCTTACTCTAGGCCATTAAAGTGGCAGAATAAAACAAATACCCCTTTTGATCAAAGGTTCAATACTCGTGTAAGCCAACCCAAGGCTTATTTGCAATAAAATAAGCCCAGGTGACTTATCTACATCAAAGCGCCCTTTATTAATTATTCTATCAAAAAAAATTTAACATTGAATTTTGATGTCTTCAACATAATAAAAATCTAGAGTTTCTTTCATGTATTAGAGAGACAAATTACTGTTGTCCTCTTATGCTTTTTTTTTTTGGGATAGGAATGTTGGATCATTTTAATATGTATTCTTATATAATATGGGTTTAGGTATACCTTAGAATAATGTATATATATATATATATATTTGGTTAAGGGCAATAAAATGTGAGATCTTGTTTATCATTTTTCTTCACTGAATGAATGAACTTCATGGAAACTATCAAATCTGATAGAATACTTGAATGGGAGATGGCCCCATGACAGTTGTAGGGAATTGTACTGCAGTGGAAAAAAGAGTTGGTGACGCTTACAAGTTATATCGTTAAAGACTGGGGTTTACCCCTGCTTCGCTTATGCCTAGCTAAAGTTTTGGCATCCATGCTACACTATTTGCTTCCTTGTGAAAAAAATTGATGGAGAGTGGAGAATAAATATAATAATAGAAACATAAAAATGAAATGCAAATAGTACATGTTAGGACTTGCATACTCTACTTCAGTTCACATAATTCACATATATGGCTTCTTCAATGTTGGATTTTATAATTCATTTCCTTATGTTATATTATTCATCATCCAAAATACTTATTCATTTTTCTTTTGAATTATGCAGGCATGAAGGGAAGTTGATCAAAATAGTTGTTAAAACAGTTTGGAGTGAATTGAACAAGAAACCTTTGATTGTCTCTAAGGACCTAGTTGGAATCCAGACTCATATAGAAAAAATGTTGATGATGTTAGACATTGAATCTGACAATAGAAAAATTGTGGGGATTCATGGCCTTGGTGGTATTGGAAAGACGACGATTGCTAGGGCTGTCTACAATACAATCTTTCATCACTTTGAAGGATACAGTTTTGTTGAAAATATTCAAGAAAATGCTCAAACAATGGGCTTGTTCATTTGCAAAATCAACTTGTCTTTAATATCTTGAAGCAAAAAATTCATATTACCTGTGTGGATGATGGAATTAATGTGATTCAGCAAAGATTCTGCAATAAAAAACTTCTTATAGTTCTTGATGATGTGGATCAAGATATTCATGTAAAGCATTTAGTTGGAGATCGTAGATGGTTTGGTACTGGAAGTAAGATCATTATTACAAGTAGAAATGAGGACATTTTATGTGCACAAGAAGTAGATGAGATTTACAAGCCCAAAGTGTTGGATTTAGATCATTCTCTTCAGCTTTTTAGCCATCATGCATTTCGAAGGAACCAACCTCTAGAAGATTATTTGGATCTCTCAAAAGCCATGATAAAAACTACTGGAGGACTTCCCTTGGCTCTTCAAGTTATAGGTTCATCTTTATTTTCTAAGAAAAAATCAGAATGGGAAGGCATATTAAAGAAGTTGCAAAAAGTCCCCAATAATGATATCATGAAAAGGTTGAAAATTAGTTATGATGGAATAGATGATGAAGAGCAACAAATGTTTCTTGATATTGCTTGTTTTTTCATCGGAATGAATAAAGATATTGCATGTCACATATGGGATGGGTGCAATTTTTCTTCTCAAGTAGGACTTCGTGCTCTATGTGTGAGGTCTTTGGTAACAATCGGTGAAAGTGGTGAATTAAGGATGCATGATCTACTTCGGGATCTTGGAAGGGAAATTGTTCGCCAAGAGAGCATTAAAGAGCCTGGCAAGCGTAGTCGAATATGGTCGCCGGAGGAAGTCTTGGATGTACTTGATACACAAACGGTAGGTGTTGAATACATATTTCTTATATTTAATGAGCTGTTTGTGGATTACGTTTTCTTGGGTTATTACACCAACCTTAGTTTGATATTTAATTAAAGTTATTTATTTTGTAGGGAACAAGTAATGTTGAAGGACTCAGTATTGACTTCCGCAGCTGCTTGATAAGTGTTGAAGGATTTGCCACAATGACAAAACTGAGGTTGCTCCAATTCGACTATCCAAAATTTTCTGGGAACTTCACATATTCTTTTTCAGAATTGAGATGGCTTAGTTGGAAAGGCTGCCATAACCAATATGTGCAAACCAATTTTCATCCACGGAAACTAGCTGTTCTCGATCTAACGCATAGTGAGATCACAAAAAAATGGATGGGTTGGAACTTCATCAAGGTCTCAAAGAATTCTTTTTTATTCAATTTGTTTGTTTCAAAATGGCTTTGATATAAATCCTTTTACTAACTAGTTAATGTTGCTATTAATTCTATTTTGCAGATGGCGATAAATCTAAAAGTTCTAATCCTCACGTCTTGTCATCAACTAACTAGAACTCCAGACCTTTCAGCTAATCGACACTTGGAGGTATTGATTCTTAAAGACTGTAAAAATTTGGTTGAGATCGATACGTCCATTGGTTATCTCAGGAACTTAGTCATATTAGATATGAGTGGCTGCGATAGTCTGGTGGGTCTGCCAATGGAAATTCTTCAGTTGACTTCTCTTGAAAGGCTCAATTTAAAGGGATGCAGAAATCTAAGTAAGCTGCCAGAGAAATTGGGCCACACGATCTCCTCTACAACACTTGATTTAAGTGGCTGTGATAAACTTAAATCCCTTCCGAATCTTCCTAGAGACCTGGAGGTATTGATTCTCAAAGACTGTAGAGATTTGGTTGAAATCAACAAATCCATTGGTTATCTCCAGAACTTAGTAAAGTTAGATATGAGTGGCTGTGAAAGTCTGGTGGATCTGCCAATTGAAATTCTTTCGTTGACTTCACTGGAAGAACTCAGTTTGAAAGGTTGCCGAAGTCTAAATAAGCTCCCGGAGAAATTGTGCTGCATGATCTCCTTGACAACACTTGATTTAAGTGGATGCGATAGACTTAAATCCCTTCCAAATCTTCCTCCTAGTTTAAAATTTTTTGATGCTTCTTATTGCCGGTTGATAAGTTCACTCCCAATGCTTTCAAGCCTAAAAAATCTAAAGGTATTGCGTTTTGCAGGATGCAGGGAGCTTTTATACATGCCAAATCTTCCCTTGAGTTTGACCAGCCTTGATTTTATTGGCTGCTCTTCAATTCAAAATATCTCCAGTCTTCCCTCTAGTTTGGTCCGCCTTGATATCCATGGCTGTTCTTCAATTCAATACATCTCAGATCTTCCCCCAAGTTTGACCCGCCTTGCTGTTATGGATTGCTCTTCAATTCAATACATCTCAGATCTTCCCTCAAATTTGATCCGTCTTGATGTTAGTTGCTGCTCTTCAATTCGATACATATCAATCTTAGGTCTTCCCTCCGGTTTGACCCACCTTGATGTTAGTTACTGTTCTTCAATTCAATACATCTCAGGTCTTCCCTCAAGTTTGACCCACCTTCATGTTAGTCATTGCTCTTCAATTCGATACATATCAGGTGTTCCCTCAAGTTTGATCACCCTACATGTTATTTCTTGTTGGTCAATGAAAAAACTATTGAGTACATCCGGATTGAGAAATTTAGAGACATTATGTCTTGATAGGTGCTACAGCCTAGAAATTGAAGGTGTTGATAAGGGATTGGACTCCCGGGTGTTCTTCACCATGTGGGGCAGCTCATTAAAAGATTTTCAAAAACTGAAAGGCGGGAAAAAACTGAGGAAATTAAAACTCATGGACTGGGGCATATCCGATATTGAAGGCAAGGAGATGTACTCTCTGGAGGAGTTGGAGGTTGGGGCTTGCCTACCATTAAGAAAAATATCAAATCTGTCGAATTCTAGACAGCTGAGGAAACTAGAAATCAATTCATGTCCGAATTTAATCCAGATTGAGGGCCTTGAGGATTGTGAATCCTTAGAAACATTTACAGTTAGTGACGCCACATCATTAAAAACTTTACCTGATCTTTCAAACTTGAACAAGTTGCAGGTATTAATGATTGAGCATGGTGGAAAGTTGACCGAAATTCCAGGTCTTGACAGATTGGAATCCTCGCGTGAATTGAAAATAAAAGGGTGCATAGCCATTCAAAGATTACCAGATCTATCAAACTTAAAAAACTTGTATGATCTAGTGATTGAAGACTGTCAAAACCTAACTGAGATCCCTGGTGTTGACAGATTGGATTTTTTAGTGAGTTTGGATATCAGTGGTTGCGAGTCCGTGGAAAGATTACCAGATCTATCCAACCTGAAGAAATTAAAGATACTAAGAGCTAAATCCTGCGTAAAACTAACTGAGATTCAAGCTGTTAATGGATTGGAATCTTTGGAGATATTTGATGTGAGGGGGTGTATGTATTTGGAAAAAGTTCCAGATCTGACAATTTTAGAGGGAGTGGGGAAGGGATATGGTGGGTATTTCTGGGCCCCAATCAAGAAGTCATTCTGGATGCAGCTAAGAGGGAAAATCAGCTTCACGGACTCGAATGTACGAAAACGGTCCTCGTCTGTGGATATAGTATCAGATCGTCGTATTTCTTCAAGGTACATACCTTCACTCCCTTTGTTTCAATAACTCAGAATTATTTACTTTTATAATTGAGTCCCATTTTTTTTCTGCACTAACACTTCTTTTTGCCATGTGGCAAAGCCGAATGTGGTGAAAATTTTTTTGGCAAGTAAATCCCAAGCCTACCTACTCATGTTTCAAGTTTTAACCCGGACAAAGTTTGCCAAGAGTACATGGCAAACTAAGCATTTAATTAAGGACCACCAAGGGATGCATGTACTTATAGGGGTGGGGGGTGGGTATGGTATCCTATTACATGGGAGAATAGATGATTAAATTTGGTCGAAACAGCCTCTCAACATTCTTGGGGTATGGCTGCATAGTTCTTGTCCCCCCAACCTCGCACATGCGGGAGTCTTGTGCACTGGGTACGCCACACCAATTAAGACCATTCCCTACATATTCAATTTGTCGAAATCTTCAGATTACCCTTCCATGTGGCAAATTAGTAGTCATGATGGTACATGAAACTATCTTAATGTGTCCGTCCAGAGATACTTTTGCCATCAACAGTTGGGAAAATACTAATAAGCACACTTCTCACATTTTTAGGATTCCTTTGCTATATATTTATAAATATCCCAAGAATGTCTCCCTCTTTCAAATTTTGAGACGAAAAAGTTCCAAAACTAGATTGACCAATGTCTTTTTATTTATCTATTCTTTTCTCTTTTCTCATCAACAAGCTCCCGGACTAGGTTCAAGCCACATCTCTAATTTTGTTTTTTCTCTTTTCATATCAGCAAGCGTCAACTTTTGAGAGAAAAAGAGTGTTCTTACATGCTGTTGCAGTTTTCAACATACTCTCAATGTTTTCCAATGTGAGAAAGATGATTTGGTATCTCACTGCTGCATAGATAAAAATTCCTAGATATTTTGTATGTCGAATTTGATGGTCCACTCAAAATGTACAACCCACCATGTATAGAGCTTATCCCCATTTATCTTTTATTTTGGTTCTTATTTTTCAAATAGTCCCATCTTCTCACACAAGTTTTCATGACATTATGATGACAAGTGCGAAATTCATATAGCGTGAAATTCAATATATGATTAGGTAATGATATGAATAACATGCTGACCAAATTTAAGCTTTAAACTGAATTTTATGGTGATTGTAGAAAGCCTACAAAGTTTTCCTGTTTTTTATTCATGCCCTTACTTCAACTTGTCCACTTCAAGTGGATGCTTGAATCTTGATGATGTAGCACAATAGGTGTGGAATTGGTGAACCTAATTTTGGGACATTTTCCTGTCAAAAATTTGAGATGGGAGAAAGTACATTTTGAGTGGATTATATTGTATTTTCCCTTTTTTTTTTAATGAGATTTTGATTTTTTTATCAGTAAATTACACCTGAGATATTTAATATTTAGGGCATTCATAATTAAGGTACCTAATGTTTAAAAAACTACATTTTAGGCATCCAACATTTAGGGTGTCTACATTTAAGATAGCTAACATTTACAAAATTATGTTTGGGATCCATAAGCGCAAAGGTGTTAGTTTATGTTAACACATGACAATGAAATGACCAAAATATCTCAAGTTTGTAGGTGCCTCAAATGTAATTTTTTACCATTTTTTATTTCTACTTGAATATGTAATCAACTAATCATCTGTAATTACAGGTCCGATCTTCTCCGCAGAGCAGCTTTATCCATTCTAGCCATATTCATATTTCTCTTCTTTTGCTATCTTATCTATCAGGGAGCTATATTCATTCTACGTATCTCTTTCATCATTCTACGTTTCTCTCTCTTCAATCTAGGTATCTCTCTCTCTCTCTCTCTCTCTCTCTATATATATATATATATACATACATACATACGGGAAACAGTTTTCAGTCTGGAAGGGGCCCCTGCCCTAGCATGGGGGCTAATGGCAATGTACACTTAAGCATCAACAGGGGGAAATAGGGTGTTTCATGGGGCCAGGGTGGTCATTCGCCCCACCTCTTGGGTGCAGGAGCTTTGCTCCCGGACAGAGTTATTTTTACCCTATATATGTATAAAATATGAATTGATGAGTTGGACTTGTTGGTTTTTGTTTTCATTTTCAGTAGCCTCTGTTTGTGTGATATGGTTTTTATTTTATTTTAATTTATTTTTTGGCTATGACCCTATTAAGTCAGTAAAATTTTGGGTTTTTTTTGCCCTTTGCTCGTCAGTCTCCCACACCCTAATAACTTCTCCTTCCCCATAAAAAGTGATGACAAGTAATATTCTTAGCAAAAAGGAGTGTTGTGTGCTCTGTGATTATTACTCAAGGACACTTGGATCCTTTCAAGGTTTTGATTTGGAAAAGGGCAAATAAGAGAGACAAGTCAGTGCAAAGCTACTGGGTGAGCCTACCTTCCTTCGATTGGCTCCTCAAAAGGCACGTGCCCTTCCCAAAAACACAACCCTTATGGAAATTAGTACGAGGTGTAGCTTTCATGTCAATCAAAGGTATAGACTTTGTTTCACTGACCTTACTAAATCCAATTTTGAGTCTCAATCCAGTCTACTCAGTTTGCCTTCAATTCATGCTCTGCTTCTTCAATAAAATCCCCATTTATGGATTGATCCTTTAGCATAAAGTTTTAATTTCATTTTATTTGCTTCACTTAATAATGAATAAGGAGACATGAAGCAAGCCTAAAAGGTTTAGCTCCTTGTTCTGTTTTTATATTATGCCAGAAATAGCATTATGTTTGTGATTTAAACAGAAAGTTGCATTTTTTTTTTTAATTTTTTGGCTTCCCATTATTTACAAATATGGTTATTGATATATTGCCACCGATAGGTACTGCATTCAAAATGATACTGTTCATGTGCATTTGGTTTTATCGTCTAATTTGGAAGGTTCATCAACCTTGAACCTTGGAGCTTCCCTGTGGTGCTGTCTGAGGAGTTAAAGGGCATGTGTGCAGAGGCGTCTGAGGTCCTGCTCTCCCTAAACTTAGAGAATCGTCAGGTATGTTCTCTTTCTCAGTCGGGTATATTTCTCTGTTCAATCAACTTGGGATGATATTCGGTTGAAGTTCCCTGAGGTTCTTTGGTTTTCAATTGTATGGAATAAATTTCTCACACCTCGTCAATCAGTTTTCAGTTGGAGGATGGTGCAGTACTCCCTTCCTAGTGATAATATTATTCAGCAGATAGTTCCTCTGGTCTCAAGGTGCTCCCTCTGCTGCAAGGCGTCTGAAGGTATGAATCATATTTTTTTTAGAGTGCCTTTTGGCGGTTTCCGTTAGGAAGTTTTTTGTGCAAATATTTGATTTGAGATGGATTGATTTCCGTTCAATTCAAGAACTTTTTTCTTGGTGGAAAAGAAAAGCGGAGACCTCTCTTTGAAGGACATTTGGATGGCCACGGCGATTATTATTCCTTTCCAGCTATGGGCAGAGAGGAATTTTCAAAGGTCTGAAGATTTGGCTAGGAATTTCAACGCCATTGTCAGATCTATTTTTCAGGGTCTTCAGGCATCTAATTTTATAGCTGAATTCTCTGCATTTTTTCCAGGGGTGAAGATGGCGCAGAAGATTGATCTTACCAAGCGATGGTGGAATGTGACTCCGGTATAAGGCGTCTATGTCCTTGACATCAAATAACTTGGTTTTTCTGCCAGGTTTTTTTGTGTAGGACTTCAGATGGGATTTGGAAGAATGACCTCGTTCCAGGTTTTGTTTTGAGGGATTCAATAAAGCTTTGAGTGGGTCTGCTCTTTCTGCTGATGGCAATACCGAAGGTAGAGGGGCACTCCGATAGAAATTTTTTTATGTATTTTAGCCTGTTCTGTCCAGGCTATTTTGGATAATAATTCTCTACATTCTTGTTTTTCCATTTCATTTAATACAAAATTTAGAAAGGGAATTTGGGATAGTCTATTCAGGCGAGAGCACAATTTTGTTAATGTAGACCCAAGTTTTAGCTGATCCAATTAAGTTAGGTTAAGGCTGAGTTTGTTGTCTTCTTGTTGTAGACCCAGGTTTCATAAAACAGAAGTTATTATCATATAAAAATTGTGGGCTAAGAAAATTGAAGGTATTTGAAGGTGAAAAGCAACATATTTGTAATGAAACCCTAGACGGGTTGTCCTCCCTCGAGATGTTGGTGCTTAAGTATTGCCCACCTTTAAGATCACTGAATTTCTGTGTTGTTTTTGTCAAATGAAGGAATTAATGGTCATTTCAGTTCAAACCGATTCAGATTAGTATTGGAATTGTATTAGCCTTCACCGATCTCAACTTTAAGAGCCTTAAACCCGAGTCCGCATCAAGTCCTTGTACAAGAATTTGAGTTTCGGTTCTTGTACAATTAAGAGTTGGATATGTGTAATCCACTTATTATCTCTCCTAATTTGTTGATCGACTACTTATCTCTTTCTATTTTCTATCTTATTCTCTTTTTACACACTCCCTCTCTCTCCTCACGGTTTATCAAAATATTTTTTTTTTTCATTTTTTTAATTATAATTTAACATTCTTTTATTATTAATCCTACAAAATAACTAATACTAATCCAAAACCAATAAAAATTAAGCGGTACATTTTGCCCACCCTCTTGTTTCTATTTTTTTTTAAAGTTGATTCTCTCTCTCTCTCTCTCTCTCTCTCTCTCTCTCTCTCTCTTAATTTTCATTAATATTTTATTTTAAAACTCACTTAAAACGGATCTCCACCATATCAATACAAAACAATCAAATCAAAAAAATCAAATAAGAAGAAATTTGTACTCATCCTTAGAGGACGGTTCACTTAGCATCCTAGGGTTCACAAATCCCTATAGGGTTTTAGTACCGATCCAATTGATTGATATCAGATTGGATCGAATCAATATCTTATTGGATCAATATTGATGTTGTATAAGTATTGATGGAATCAGTTAATCAAAATAAGAAATAAAAATAAAAAATAGTTATATATATATAAAGAGAAATAATGTATAACATTTAAGTCGAACAGAGAGATAAAAGGCTTTTAAATAGGAAGAGAGAGATAGAGAGTTGTAACAGTTTTGTAGGTAATTTCGATAGTAATCTTTAGTGGATTACATGTGTAGAAAAGGACGTACGAGAACTCAAGATTAGATTCTCGTATGAGGACCTGATCCGGGCTCCTTAAACCCCACATAATATGAAAGGGGTGAGCTTGACCGATCCCAAGTTTTAGAGCTTTAAACCCTACATAATACGAAAAGGGGTGACACCATCAATAATCTTTTTGACCCAATGTCAGCATTGGATAGGCATTGTTTGGATTGGTGATCATGTCAAATTTGGAACCTCGTCCTTGTTGGATCAACATGTATCTACTCTTTCCCATAATATTTTCACTTATTACAATATTATGGAAGAATGGCATTGCTATTCTGACTACTAACTATTGAATGAACCAATAGGCGACCATTTTGGATATGGTTATATGTGGAATGGATTCAGATAGTTTTTGGAAATTGCTTTTTTGAAGATGGATTCCCCCCTAAATAAGAACGAACCCAAATCGATATGGATTTTTTGAACATTCATTTATATTTCCAAAGGAGACTAAAGAATGAAAACTATCCGAGTCCGAATCTAGTAAAGGTGATTGCACCATTTTGGATGCATCTTAATTGCATCGAAGCTCAACAACTAAGCCTTTGCAAAGATCTACTTGCATCAAGACCAAGCCCACAAAGCCCATTTGGCCCTAGACCAAGGCATGACCAAGCACTAATATTATTGTGGACCAAACCATTAAAAGGCAACAAATTAAGTAGCTGATCCAAACACCCTTGGCCAAATTTACTATTGGGAGTTTGCAAGATATTATTTTGGGTGCATCTTGCTCTTCTCTTGAAAGTTGCAAAAAAATCCACTTAGAGACCATTACTCATCTTAGGATGAGAATCAAAGTATTGAGTCTTACATTAAAGCATTGGAGACCTTGACTCTTGCATCAAGGTATTGGAGACTTTAACTTTTTTTTTTTTTATCCATGTCACAACTTGAAAATCTAAGTGATGATTGTGGTCTCCTAGGTTAAAGGTTGTAGTCATATATACAAAAGACAAATTTTGAGTTGCATATTTCAATAAAAAAATTCTTGAAATTTGCTCAAAGCTTCTTATAATGAACCTTGAAGAGTTCTCCTTTGAAACCAAATAGAGTTTCATTTATCCTTGAAAAAGTTGGGCATTTATTTAGCTTAGAAGAGTTAAGCCTTCAACTTTGAAGACTTGAAGTCACACACCCACACCCACCCCCACCCCCCAAAAAAAAAAAAAAAAAAAAGATTCAACCTACCCAAAGATTCAACTTAGAAGAATTGAACCTTTGAGGCTACTAACATTTTCAGTTTCGAACCAGTGTAAGTCTATTACCTTGACGGTCATTTGTACCCTCTTCCACCTAAAATCCCAAAAATTTATATTTCACAAAAGTTGTAACCCCCATCTCTTATATTTAAGACCTAATTTGAATCATCATAAAAAGATATCGGAGCAAAGAGTTATCTCCAAATTACTGGCCGTAGATCATCTTTCTTTTAAGTATTTTTCCATCTCATGAGAAATGACAAATACTTATTGATATGCATGTGAATGATGAAATAGAAAACATGTCCACAATATTTGAATGGCAATCAAACTACAAATCGTAGACATGCAAAACCATAATGACAAGCCATTTCATTACTGATAATTTTTTTTTTTGGTAGAACCCAACTATCGTAAACGAAATTGCTAACCTCAAATAAATGTGATTGCTCAAACTCAAGGATTTAGAGACGAGTTTCCAAATGGTGATCTATCTATTCAATGGTCAGGATATCAGTGTCATTTTTCCATCATAATTTAATAAGTGAAAATACAGGTAAAAGGACTCTAAAACATGATGAGCCAATAGAGACGAGTTTCCAAATTTAACATAATCACAAATCCAAACAACGTCTAAACTGACAAAAACAAGTTGGTGAGGGGTCAACCCAACTCAACTCAGCCCAGTCCAACTCGACCTTGACAGGGTCAATTGAGGTCAGATTGGATTAGTATGAATCCGATAAGATTGGATTAAACCTGGATTAAATTTTGAAGACCTAAGATTAAGTTAAGGTTTTATGAAACCTGCCCCGTTTTTCACCTAATTAGTAATAAATGTGACCGAGTCAACGCAAAAAAAATTGTAATCCCATGTGAGCATGGTAGGTTGAGTGGCCGCTTTTTAGAATTGGCTATGTGACAAAACCTGGTGTAGTGGGGTTTTGTCCGGACTCCGATTAAAAAAAATGGAAACGTCACCGGAAAGTTGTAGAAACTAGGAACTTATGCCTCCTACTCTGCAATTTTTTTAGTGTAAATGTGAGCATAACTGAGGAGTAAGTAAAACTGCTCTGATCTGCAATTCCTTTGTAATTAGAAGTTGTTGATTGGCTGCAATGTCGTCGTCGTCGTCGAAGATTTTAGGATACTTATCATCATCATTCACATTTGAACGGTGGCGGCGATCAACGACCAATTTGATAGGGTTACAGCTAATGAGGTTCTGCAATTCCAAAGTGGATATTCGTCTTCCAAAGTCGTTCTGCTTTGTCGCATCATCATCTTCAGAATCTTCTGGCGGCTCGAGTTATGAGGTGTTCTTGAGCTTTAATGGTAAAGACATTCGCACCAATTTCGCTGATCATCTCTATAATGCGTTGGTCGATTCTGGAATTAGAACTTTCAGAGACGACGAAGAACTCCGAAAGGGAAACGAGATTGGTCCGGAGCTAGTCACTGCAATCCAGGAGTCGAGAATTTCCATTCCCATCTTCTCGATGAACTATGGTGCAAGCAAATGGTGTCTCAATGAGTTAACCGAGATATGTGAATGTAGCAGAACAATGAAACAGATCGTTTTTCCCATTTTCTATAAAGTTGAACCAAGGGATGTGCGAAACCAGATCGGGGTATATGCTGAGGCCTTCGAGGAACACCAGAAGCGATTTGATGAGACAACTCTGCAGAAGTGGCGAAATGCTCTGAAAGAGGTTGGAAAATTGGATGGATGGCATTCCAAAGAGGACACGTAAGTCCAACAGTTTTGTCTTGGTTCCATAATTTATTGAATTTTGGTCTAATATTTGACAAAAATAAGATGCAAATACTTAGTAAGACTTGATACTCTGTAACTCTACTTTAGTTCATATAATTCACAAATATATGGTTTCTTTAATGTTGAATTTTATGGTTCATTTCCTAATGTTATATTATTCATCATCCAAATATTTATTTATTTTTCTTTTCTTTGAATTATGTAGGCATGAAGGGAAGTTAATAAAAATAGTTGTTAAAACAATTTGGAGTGAATTGAACAAGAGACCATTGATTGTTTCTAACAACCTAGTCGGAATCCAGTGTCACATAGAAAAAATGTTGATGCTGTTAAACATTGAATCTGGCAGTAGAAAAATTGTGGGGATTCATGGCCTTGGTGGTATTGGAAAGACAACGATTGCTAGGGCTGTCTACAATGCAATCTTTCATCACTTTGAAGGATATAGTTTTATTGAAAATATTCGAGAAAATGCGCAAAAGTATGGGCTTCCTCATTTGCAAAATCAACTTATCTTTGATATATTGAAACAGAAAAATCATAATATTACTAGTGTGGATGATGGAATTGATGTGCTTCAGCAAAGATTTTGTAAGAAAAAAGTTCTTATTGTTCTTGATGATGTGGATCAAGATATTCATGTGAAGTGTTTAGTTGGCAACCGGGAATGGTTTGGTATTGGAAGTAAGATCATTATCACAAGCAGAAATGAGGATGTTTTATGTGCTCAAGAAGCAGATGATATTTACAAGCTCAATGTTTTAGATTTAGATCATTCTCTTCAACTTTTTAGCCATCATGCGTTTCGAAGGGACCAACCTCCAGAAGATTATTTGGATCTCTCAAAAGCTATGATAAAAACTACTGGAGGGCTTCCTTTGGCTCTTCAAGTTATAGGTTCATCTTTATTTTCTATGAAAAAATCAGTATGGGAAGACATGTTAAAGAAGTTGCAAAAAGTTCCCAATAATGATATCATGAAAAGATTGAAAATAAGTTATGATGGATTAGATGATATGGAGCAACAAATGTTTCTTGATACTACTTGTTTTTTCATTGGAATGAAGAAAGATATTGCATGCCACATATGGGATGGGTGCGATTATTTCCCTCAAGTAGGACTTCGTGCTCTTTGTGCAAGGTCTTTAATAACTATCAGTGAAAATGATGAATTAAGGATGCATGATCTACTTCGAGATCTTGGAAGGGAAATTGTTCGGCAAGAGAGCATAAAAGAGCCAGGGAAGCGTACTCGAATATGGTCCCAAGAGGAAGTCTTGGATGTACTTGATACACAAACGGTAGGTGTTGAATACATATTTGTAATATTTAGTTAGGTGCTTGTGGATTACTTCTTTGATGCCTTCTTCTTGAATTATTACAACAACTTTAGTTTGATAATTAATTAAGGTTCTTTATTTTGTAGGGAACGAGTAATGTTGAAGGACTTAGTCTTTACTTCAGCAGCATATCGAGGGGTAAATGTTTGATAAGTGGTAAAGGATTTGCTGCAATGACAAAACTGAGGTTACTCCAAGTTGACTATGCAAATTTTTCTGGGAACTTCATGCACTCTTTTTCAGAATTGAGATGGCTTAGTTGGAAAGGCTTCTATGACCAATATTTACAAACCAATTTTCATCCACGGAAACTGGCTGTTCTCAATCTATCACATAGTGAGATCACAAAAGAATGGATGGGTTGGAACTGCATGAAGGTGTCAAAGATTTTTTTTCTTGTATTTCAAAAAGTCTTTGATAGGACTTTTTATTCCTTCCTACTAACCGAATATGTTTCTATTAATTCTATTTTGCAGATGGCACTACATCTCAAAGTTCTTACTCTCAAGTCTTGTCATAGGCTAACTAGAACTCCTAATCTTTCAGCAAATCAACAGTTGGAACTATTGATTCTCAAAGACTGTAAAAATTTGGTTGAGATCGACAAATCCATTGGTTATCTGGAGAAGTTGGTCAAATTAGATATGAGTGGCTGTGAGAGTCTTGTGGATCTGCCAATTGAAGTTCTTCGGTTGACTTCTCTTGAAAGACTTGATTTAAGGGGTTGCAAAAGTCTAACGAAGCTCCCGGAGAAATTGGACCGCATGATTTCCTTGACAGTACTTGATTTAAGTGGATGCTCTAGACTTAAATCCCTTCCAAATCTTCCTTCTAGTTTAAAATCTCTTGATGTTTCTAATTGCAGGTCAATAAGGTCACTCCCAATGCTTTCAGGCCTGAAAAATCTAGAGGTATTGCGCTTTCAAGGATGGAGTCAGCTTCGATACATACCAAATCTTCCCTTGAGTTTGACCAGCCTTTATTTGTATGGCTGTTCCTCAATTCAAAACATCTCAGGTCTTCCCTCTTCTTTGGTCCACCTTGATATTAGTAGCTGCTCTTCAATTCGACACATCTCAGATCTTCCCTCTAGTTTGACCCGCCTTGACATTACTGGATGTTCTTCAATTCAATACATCTCAAATCTTCCCTCTAGTTTGACCCACCTTGATATTATTATATGTTCTTCAATTCAATACATCTCAATCTTAGGTCGTCCTTCAGGTTTGATCAACCTTAATGTTCATCGTTGCTCTTCGATTCGATACATCTCAGGTCTTCCCTCAAGTTTGACCAACCTTAGTGTTAGTGATTGCTCTTCCCTTCAATACATCTCAAATCTTCCCTCAAGTTTGACGACCCTTAGAGTTAGTGATTGCTCTTCGATTCAATACATCTCAGATCTTCCCTCAAGTTTGATCCACCTAGAAGTTTTTTCATGTGGGACAATTAAAAAAATATCATCTACATCAGGCTTGAGCAAATTAGAGACATTAGATGTAGTAAAAATTGAAGATGTTGATAGTAAGGGATTAACTTCTGTGGAATTCTTCAGCTCATTAAAAAATTTTCAAAAACTGTGGAAAGTAAGACTTATTAACTGTCTCATATCCGATATTGAAGGCAAGGGGCTGGACTCTCTGGAGGAGTTGGAGATAGAGGCTTGCCTACCATTAAGAAAAATATCAAATCTGTCGGATTCTAGACAGCTGAGGAAACTACACATAGCTTTTTGTCCAGATTTATGCAAGATTGAGGGACTTGAGGATTGTGAATCCTTAGAATTGTTAACAGTTGATGTGGTCACATCATTAGAAACTTTGCCTGATCTTTCAAACTTGATCAAGTTGCAGGCATTAAAGATTTATTATTGTGAGAAGTTCACCGAAATTCCAGGTCTTGACAAATTGGTGTCCTTGCGAGAATTGAAAATAATAGAATGCAAAGCCATTCAAAGATTACCGGATCTTTCAAACTTGATCAAGTTGGAGGCATTAGAGATTTCTTATTGTGAGTTCACTGAAATTCCAGGTCTTGACAAATTGGTGTCCTTGCGAGAATTGAAAATAATAGAATGCAAAGCCATTCAAAGATTACTAGATCTTTCAAACTTGATCAAGTTGGAGGCATTAGAGATTTCTTATTGTGAGTTCACTGAAATTCCAGGTCTTGACAAATTGGTTTTTTTTTTTTTGGGAATATATAATACTTCTTTTCGCCATGTGGCAAAAGCTGAATGAAATGGAGATTTTGTTGGCAAGTAAACCCCAAGCTGCCTAATCACACGTTATGTTTCAGCTCATACAAAGTCTGCCAAGTTGCAAAATAAGCATTTATTAAGGACCCATCAAGAGGCTATGTGGACCACCAAGGGGATGCATGGATTTACACGGGGTATCCTATTACAAGGGTGGGTAAAGGATTGAATTATATTATGAAATTTTACACTTGACCATGCAATTGGGATCAGTCTCTACATATCCAATAGTCGAAATTGCCATATCACCCTTTCATGGGGCAAATTAGTCATGGTAATCTGGAAAACTATCTTAACATGGACATCCGGTGATACTTTTGCCTTTAGAATCTGGGAAAAATACTAATGACGCTTCTCATATTCACAGAACTCCTTTGATATATACAAATATTCCAAGAATGTCTCCCTACATACCAACAATTTGAAACAATGAAGTCCCAAAACTAGGTTATTCAAGGCTTCAAGCCACATCTTTAATATATATATTTTTTCTCTTTTTATATCCGCAAGCTTCAACTTTTGAGAGAAAAAGAATGTCCGTGCATGCTGTTTTAGTTCTGAACAAACTCTCAATGTTTTGCAGTCTCTGTATCTTTCCATTGCATAGATAAAAATATTATAGATATGTGTAGAGCTTGTCCCCATTATCTTTCATGGATTCTATTTTTCAAATGGGAAGAGGTTAGGTATGCCGCCGGCTTTTCTAGAGCTAGCTGCTCAACCAATGAGAAGGCTGGGATGGGAGGGGCATAGGGAACATTTCCAAAGGGGAGAAGGAGAGAGATAAATACAGATCTGAGTATACTAGAAGCATACCCAGCCTTTTCCCTTTTCAATAGTCCCATCTTCTCACACAAGTTTTCATAACATTATGATGACAAGTGCAAAAGTCAGAAGCATGGAATATACTATAAGATTAGGTGATGATATTAATAACATGCCCACTAAATTCAAGCTTTAAACAATTCCACAACTGACACTTGGGATGATTGTAGAAAGTCTTCAGTTTTTTTTTTTTTTTTTTAAAAGACAAGAGAACGCTACCCTGCTGGCGCAGGCACACGTTAGGGCGTGGGCCAATGGGAAGGCATGCAAGAACATCTTCGAACCTGCTATGTCTGGGCATTTCCTGCTCTAGCAGGGTAGTGTTCTTTCTCCCTTTTTTTATTCATGCCCCTACCTCAACATGTCCACTTCAAGTGGATGCTTGATGATGTGGCACAACTAGTGTGGAATTTGTCAACCTAATTTTGGGACATTTTTCTATAAAAATTTTGAGAGGGGGG
>NC_056557.1:9919226-9934701 GCF_013358625.1 Macadamia integrifolia
GGGGGGGGAGTGGAATCATTTTGAAATATTTAGCTTGGACCAAAAAATCTTTAAATTTTAAGAAGTGGACTTATTAGTACTTTTCCCATTAAATATTTTTATTATGAGAATCACTTAAATTTTATACAAACAAATTACACCTGAGATGCCTAATATTTAAGATATCCATGTTTAAGTTACCTAATGTTTAAAAAACTATACTTGAGGTACCTAAATTTTAGGTTGTCTACATTTTAAAAATTTTGTTTGGGTTCTATAAGCACAAACGGTGTTGCTATATGTTGACACATTATCATGAAATAGCTAAAATGTCTTAAGCTTTTAGCTACCTCAAGTGTAATTACCCTTTCTCTATTTCTACTTGAATATGTAATCACCTAATCATTCATCATTACAGGTCCCATCTTCTTTGCATAGGAGGAGCTTTATTCATTCTAGGTATCTCTCTTGCATGAAAATTGTTGCTAGATGACTCCTAAGTGTGGACTTTTTTGGACCGAGTGAAGGATCTCCGCCCCCCCGGCTGGAAGTAGGGCTGTCAATTTCAGGTCTGCACTGGCAGGCCTGACCAAGCCCGACCGATTATAATTGGCCAAATACACAATGAACTTGTGAACAAGTAAGGCAGTCATACGTTTTTCAACCAAAGCTTATTGTTTGGTAACGTACATATACATAACTTCAATTTATTGTGTCATTCTTCTAGAGATTCAATCCCAAATCTAAAGCCAGATATAGTTTTTCTTTCGGCCAATATGATTAGGATTAATAGTGAAAGAAATATTATGTAGGTTATTTATTTTCTACTTTACCAAAAAAAAAGAAGGGGGGGTATTTAATTTCAGCAAAACCTTAATTTCATTCCCTGCTTTATTTAAGGTATACATGAATACTGTTTTGTGGATTGAGTTAAACATTTTGGAAATTTTGTAACCTATGTTTTCTGCATCAGGTTCCTTATCCATGTTGCAGCTGTCTTTGCTTTCAATTCCGACTTATTGGTGCATATGGAAGATCTACAACATAATTAGAGGTACCACAAAGCAAGTTGTTTACCAGTAATAGTAGAAAGGGGCTTAATGACCATGCATCTAATTCCTCTTGATCTAACTAGTCTTTAATTTTTGAGTTTGTTCACACTTCTATGTTTCTGATGTTCAATCATTAAGCTTGTCCATGTCCTTTCGAGACCCCTGGCCTATATATCTTGAAATTTTCCTGCACATACATAAATACGTGGTACACGTTACAAGAAATATCCCATAAGTCTTTTATTCATATATGATATTTCAGGTCGACACAGTTTTTCAAGTGGCAAATTTAATGTTCAAAAATTCATGAAAGGATAGTGCACAGTAGTGGTTAGAGTACCGTAGCTATACATGGATGTACATGGGGAAGCATTCTAATACAAATGGGAGTGTTTTATTGAATTAGGCTCTGAACTTTTTCAAGTGACTAATCCAGAACATGTACTATTTATTCAACAAGCAAAATCACCACTGCATAAATGGAGGAGATTGTACAATGAAGTTGGGCAGGCCACTCAAAAGAGTTCTTTCCCAATTTAATTTATGGAGAAAAGAACGCTACCTGTTTGTGCACTCCTGCATCCAGACACGGGTGGCGAAATGACCATTCTGCCCACCTGTTGGATGCCAGGTGTACACTCCCAAGAGTATTTTGAAATATCTAGTTTGGACTAAAAAGTACCGAAACTATAAGAAGTGGATTTGTTAGTACTTTTCCCTTTAAATATTTTTTTCTTTCATAGATTCCCTTTAAATTTTTATCAGTATATTACACCTGAGATACTTAATATTTAGTGTATACATGTTTAAGGTACCTGTTGTTTAAAAAAACTACATTTGAGGTATCCAACGTTAGGGTGTCTACATTTAAGATACCTAACATTTACAAAATTATGTTTGGGGCATAAGCACATGGGTGTTAGTATATGTTAACACATGACAATGAAATGACTAAAATATCTCAAGTTTTTAGTTACCTGAAATGTAATTTTTTAACCATTTTTTATTTCTACTTGAATATGTAATCAACTAATCATCAGTTATTACAGGTTTGATCTCCACAGAGGAGCTTTATTCATTCTAGGTATCTCTCTCTCTCTCTCTCTCTATCTATATATATATATATATAACAGAGAACTATTTCCAATAAATATATATGAGAGAAAGAATGCTCCCCCATTCAGTAGTCTCTATGCCCAGAGCCCCAGAGACAGTGCCCTGTTTTCTTTGGGGGCGGGGGGAGGAGGGCTGCAGGACCGTCTTTATATATATATATATATATATAAAACAGAGAACTATTTCCAATAAATATATATGAGAGAAAGAATGCTCCCCATTCAGTAGTCTCAATGCCCAGAGCCCTAGAGACAATGCCCTGTTTTCTTTTGGGGGGGTGGAAGGGCTGCAGGACCGTCTTTTCACAGCCCCTGAAAACAGGGTGCTGTGTCTGGGCTTACAGAACACAGACGGGTAGCGTTCTTTCTCCCTATGTTTGTGCTTTCGATTTCAGTAACCTCTGTTTGTGTAATATAGTTTTGAATTTTTTTTTTCTCTTTTCCCTTTCTCTGTTTTTGGTTGCTAAGGCTTCATTAACTCGGTAAAATTTTGTGTTTGTTTACCCTTTCCTCTTCAGTCCCCTCTCCATTAATAACTTCTTCTTCCCCCATAAAAGAAATGATGTCAAGGAGTGTTGTGTGCTCTGTGATTATTGCTTGAGGACACTAGATCCTTGCGAGGTTTTGATTTAGAAAAGGGAAAATAAGAGAGACCAGTTGGTGCAAAGCTGTTGGGTGAGCTTACCTTTCTTCAATTGTCTACTCAAGTGGCTAGTGCTAAGTGCCCTTCCCAAAAACACAATTCCTATGGAGATTAGTCCAAGTTGTAGCTTTCAGGTCAATCAAAGGTATAGACTTTGTTCCACAGACCTATCTAGATCCAATTTTTAGTTTCAATCCAGTCTATACAATTTGTCTCCAATTCATGGCCAGGTTCTTCAATAAAATCCCCATTTATGGATTAGTCCTTTAGCATAAAGGTTTTATTTCATTTTAGTTCCTGCTCACATAGTAATGAATAAAGAGACACAGAGCTAGGCAAAACGATTTCACCACAAATCTAATTCATAAACGAACTTCTGTAAGGACCAAACCAAATTTCAGCGAGACACTATAAGACCTCATGCTTTGGCTTCTTGATCTGTTTTTATATTATGCCAGGCATAGTATTATGTTTGTGATTTAAACAGGAAATTGCATTTTTTTTTTCTTCCCATTATTTACATCCGTGGTTATTGATATATTACCATTGATAGGTACTGCATTCACAATGACATTGTTCATTTACATTCTGTTTTATCACATATTTTGGAAGGGTCACTGCCTTGATGTGATACTTGGAGGAGGGGATAGCTACATTGCTGTGTGGATGCACCAGAAACCTGCCTGCGCATGGATAAGACAAGCTGCACCTCTACTACAAATACATGAGGGGCAGAGAACCCCTCACTGTCTTTGCTGTGCTACTGCAGGCTCTGGGGAATTCAAAATAGGTGAGCACTCATCTTGGGGTGGGCTTACTACTTAGATGCTCTCAGCTGCCGCACCTCTGCTACAAGTACACAAAGAACATGTGGTACAAGAAAGGCAGTTATACTTTTATCAACCAAAGCATATTGGTTGGTAATGTACATTTACATAACTGCAGTTTATTTGTTTGGCCCATACATATTTACTTTTGTCATATACTAGAGATTAGAGACCAAATACAAACCCAGATATAGTTTTTCTTTTGGCCAATATGAATTTTTTTTCTTTCTATAATCTATCTAATGGTGATCTTAGAAATGTAGTGGGTTGCTCTTCCTTCTTACTAGGAAGCAAAAAAGCGTCGCCGGTTATGAGTAGGAATGCGAGTTGGGTCATTGCCTCATTGGTGATGGGTTGAAGATTCGGTTTTGGAAGGATAGGTGGCTTGGAGATTTTTTTCATTGCTTATGTTATCTCCTTGTAGATCCTGGAACCCCTTTTTATCCAGTCAATGGAACTTGGAGCTTCCCTGTGGTGCTGCCTGAGGAGTTAGAAGGTGTCTGAGGTGTTGCTCTCTCCAAACTCAGAGAATTGTCGGGTATGTTTTCTTTCTCAGTCGGGTATTTTCTCTGTTCAATCAACTTGGGATGTTATTCGAGTGAAGTTCCCTCAGGTTCCTTGGTTTTCAATTGTTTGGAATAAATTTCTCACATCTCGTCAATCAGTTTTCAGTTTGGAGGATGACACTACTCCCTTCCCAGTGATAATATTATTCGGTGGAAAGTTCCTCTGGTCTCAGGGTGCTCCCCCTGCTGCAAGGCGTCTGAAAGTATGAACCATATTTTTTTAGAGTGTCCTCTGGCGGTTTCCGTTCGGAAGCTTTTTGTGCAAATATTTAATTTGAGATGTATTGGTTTCCCGTTTAATTCAAGAACTTTTTTCTTGGACCTCTTCTTTGAAAGACATTTGGATGACTACGGTGATTATTATTCCTTTCCAGCTAATGGGCAGAGAGGAATTTTCGAACATCTTTTGGCTATCATCTGGATCAAGCTTAATATGGATGGTGCGAAATGGGAAATCCGGGTCATGCAAGGGCTGGAGGAGTTTTTCAAACATCTTTTGCCTGTCATCTGGATCATTTCGATGACTTCTAACTTTATAGCTGAATTCTCTGCATTTTTTGAAGGGGTGAAGATGGCGCAGGAGATTGGTCTTTACCAAGTTATGGGTGGAATGTAACTCCGCTTCAGTGGTTACGTGTATCAAAAATCCGTCTTTCCCTTGGTTTTTATTACGAGTGGCATTTTTATAAGCTACTCATAGATAGCATTCTTTGGAGAATCAGCATTGTTATCATGAGATAAACAAGGTGGAGGATGCTTTGGCTAAGAAGGCATCTATGTCCTTGACATCGAATAACTTGGTTTCAGGTGGGATTTGGAAGAAAGACCTCGTTAAAGGTTTTGAGCGTATCATTTCGAGGGGTTCGATAAAGTTTTGAGTGGGTCTGTTCTTTCTGCTGATGGCAATGTCAAAGGTGGAGGGGCACTCTGGTAAGCATTTTTTATATGTATTTTAGCTTGTTCTGTCCTAATTTTGAGTTCTTTATCTTCTGGCCAGAAGCCCTCTCATATTCTGACAACAGGTCCTTCATTGTTCGTGCATCCAACAGGGATGCTCGACAAAAGAGGAAACAATCATCTTCAAAGAGTAGATGGGAGATGGGGGACTTCGTCTTGCAACCAACATTCCTTGTAGATGCTGGGCTTCAGCTTGGCGTTGAAGAATTCGCGACAAGTCTTCAGCACATAAAATGAACAAGTAAGGTCTCTCGAGCCTTGCCTCAGTCTCCAAGTGGGTACGATGTGGGTTATTTTGGATAGTAATTCTTTGCATTCTTGTTTTCCCATTTCATTTAACAAAAAATTGCTAACTATTGGAAAAAAAAAATGAGGGATTTGGGGTATAGTTTGTTCAGGCAAGAGCATAAGTTTGTTAATGTAGACCCAAGTTTTAACCAACCCCATTAAGTTGGGATAAAACTGGGTTTATTGTTTTGTTGTTGTAGACCCAAGTTCATACAACAGAATTTTTCATCATGTAAAATTGTGGGGCTACAAAAAATTGAAGGTATTTGAAATCAGAAAGCACAACATATTTCAGAATGAAGCCCTTGACGGGTTGCCCTCCCTCATGGTGTTGGTGATAAAGTATTGTCTAACTTTAAGAACACTGGATTTCTGTGTTTTTTTTTGTGAAATGAAGGAATTAATGGCTAGCTCAGTTCTATCCATTGAGTACGGATCATGATCAAAGGGTGGACTTCAACGCAATGATAAGGTTTTTCTATTACAATCTTGTGGACACAGTTTCAAGTTGGGTATCAGCTTCGCCGTGAAGCTGGGGTAAGGTGACATACATTATGTTCCTCCCTAGACCCTGCAGTGGCGAAAATATCATGTATTAGGTACACCTTTTTATCAATCATAATCAGGATTAGGATTGGTGTTGTGGATGCCGATTTGAGTTGAACGCACTATTCATTCATCTGGTTCTGATTTGTGAAACCATGTTGACGTGTAACTTTGATGTCCTATTTCCTTCCAATAATTTAGATTGATCTCGACATCCACATACTCAGATGAACTCTTCATCCATGTTCCTCCCACCACCCCTCATTTATTTTAAATAATAAAGCATAATGAATTTTTTTTTGGTTGATATGTATATTTTGAAAATACTAAACACATACACTTCAAGTCTTCAATGAATCCCTGAACCCAATACAGTGGTTAAAATGTGCCTTTCTCACTTGAGAAGTGGATTTTTTTTTTTTTGGGAAATTATCTGGTACCACCCCTAAAATTGAAAATAACTTGGAGTAACACCCACAAATGAAAATAATGTCTAGTAGACCCCTCATTTTTATAAAATTATATATAAAAAACCAATTCCGTTAGGTTTAAGGCGTTAAATGATGATGTCATCAGTTATTTTTTTGTTAAATGACCAATCTACCCTTATGGATATGTTAAGTTATTATAATGACCTTCGCCCCCAATTAGTAAAGTAGACAACCGTTGCTTTGATATCCCTAACCTCTGGTCGCCGTGGCCGCTCTGCTCCGTTAACCTGTGTAGACTACACCTAAGAACATCTAAGAATTTGTTTTTGAATTCTTTCTTGTTCGTGATTCTGTTTTCTTTTTAGAGTTTCTAATGTTGTAGACATTCTTCTGTAAAATTTGATGGGTACTGGGGCGAGAGAATGAAGAAGTTGTAGTGAGACAAAGAGGAAGGTGAGAAGGAGAAGGAATATGGGTTTGTAGGAAAAAGTGGTTCTAGAATCTTCACCGATGGAATTTACAACCTCCAAGCTGCGGAATCTGAACCCGTTGAACCCTTTGAGAATTATAATTCAAGGAGTTCGACCTGTTCATGTTCAAGCTCCCACTCCTTCACGAGCTCCTCCTTCACAGCCACCTCCTGCACAGCCCCCTTCTTCAACGCCTCTTTCTGCAACTCCTGGAGTAAGTGAGATAGTTTGTTATACGGTATGAGAAGTTGTTTAATAGATGCAACATACATTAGAGGAACTGAACTTGTTAGGGTTATTGATGACTAAAAGGGAGGAACAACTCAATTTTTGGACCAGTTTGGTGTTTGTGGGGACACTGAAAAGCCAACTAGTCAATGAAATGCTTTCTTGAGTATTTATACTCGTTTATGAAGTAAGGAATCAAGCATGGATGCATAAACCAAAAATATTTTCTAACAGGTACTCAAAGCAGACATCATAATTAAGATGCAAGTGAAGAGAAACAAAGAGCCACAGAGACATACCACAACTCGCCTGATCTTTCACCTTCGTGACTGCACCTTTCTCCCTCCAATTGATGGAAGACAGAAGTTGAGCCGAGAAACTGGGAGTTGAAAGACGAAGAATTTCGAGGGGAAGAGCCAAGGGCATCAACAGAAGCGAGACTGAGGCCCAACCGGGAGGCTTTGAACTCATTTGTGGGTTCTTTTAATTGATGCAGCAAACATTGCCAAATCTGAATTCAAGGAGTTACACGAATCGATCACCGTATAAAATTAGCGTGGATTATAATCATTCTAACTTGATTACAGTTTGGGTTTTTGCAGAACCGATCACCATATAAACTTGATGCTTGGGATGTGTTTCCTGTGGATTACAGTTTGGGTTTTCGCAATAATCGGAGCTCTTAATTTCTAATTTCCCCCTTTGATTATAATCGCTTCAATCCTAAGCTTAGCTTGGCCGGAGTTTGCAGCGGCTCCATTTGCGTCCTCATCACGGCATCGTGGTCGTGGGCGGTTTCAGGAAAGACTGAATCTGAAACCAAACCAATCAGTTTGATTTGGAAATGGTTTCTTGTCGATTTGGGCTGGTTTAGCATATATATTGATACTTGGACCTTCCATGTAATGAGTTCGAAGAAAATGGACTCTATTTCGAGTTTAAGTATAAGGGTAAAAGAGACATTTCTCATTTTCAGCTAACGGTGTTACAAATTAGGGGTGCGGTAGACATTATTTTCATTTTTGGGGGTTACTCCAAGTTGTTCTCGATTTTAGGAGTGGTACTAGATAATTTTCCTTTTTTTTTTTTTGGTATGATTCGTTAAATGTTAATGAATACATCGACTTAGTGGCTGAGGATCCTCTACCTCCCCACAGCGGTGCAGTGAGATAGTGGACGATCGAGAGCACCTCGTGTTGTGTGCCCAGGTGCTCCCAGCCATCTATTGCCTCACTGCACCGGTGCGGGGAAGCAGAGGAGAATTGTTCCGACATGGCTTAGTTGGTAGAGCGCAGGACTCCCCCTTTTGCTGTATCCCCAATGTTCCATTTGGTTGTCCATGCTTGATGTTTTGATGTAATTTTTCTGTGGGTTGGCTTTTCCTTGTTGGTCTATGGCTTCCCTCCCCCATTTTCTCCCTTGTATATTCTTCTTATCGTTTGGTAGTAAATTTATTTATTCATCCAAAAAAAATCGAATGAGAGAGAGGAAACTGAATAAAAAAAAAAGGGAAAGAGAGAAGGGTGTGGGCAAAAGCTATCTGTATAATAGTTTTTTGTGGAACGGAAGGCTTCGGATGGCAGGTGAAGCAACCATTCTTGCTCTCATCATTTCTAAATGATATATATATATATATATATACACACACACACACACACACACTAGTAAACTCACACGTGCAAATGCAGTGTGGGACTATATCCTTTAAACTGCCTAAAGAGCTAGGAAAACAAGAAAACCAAAAAAAAAAAAAAAAAATCATTTCAAATTGATGGAAGCTTCAATCAAGCATATTTGGTAGTTTAGAATATAGTTATACAGTGCAACATAATATGTTATTATTATTCTAGTTTTCTTAATTTTGCTACAGTAATACATATAAATCCAGTTACTATTGTAGATATCTACTAATATCTATTCAATAAAGTAGTAAAGTTAAGCATGTCAGTAATTTCTGTTATCCGTCTCCCACATTAGTAGTTTCGCCATAATTTTTTTAATTTCAAACCAGTAACATATCATTCATTCAATCTACATTCCAGTTCATTGGGTGGGATGATTTTAACCCATGTCAAAAGGTTTCAAAATATCTTTACGTACAAATTTTGACTTAATTTTTGTTTTGTTTTAATAAAAAAAATAAACTAAGGTCAAACCAATGACATCATTTTTTGTGACTAGTATGAATATAATAGTGTAATTTGATACGTTTTTATGATTTCGTAAGAAAAATAAATCATCAATTACCCTACAACTAACTTAGGATGTAGATGCAAGAGATGCTTTCATGAGCAATAAACCTAAATCCAAGAGTAACATATAATATCACTATGAAGCTTTATTTATTTATTTATTTTTTTTTTTTTCTGAGGCCTAGATTTCGCTTCTAAGCTTCTTTGCTTAATATTTGATCTTTGCTAAGTGCTTACTTATTAACACATGTTGTCGTCCATCTTACAAAAATGGTACAAATAGAGAAGGATCTGATCACATGTCAATCTGCCTTAAAGAAAATGTTTATTGTCCACCTAATGATAAGTCCCGACCTCCTTTAATTATAATGCATAAGAAATACTTAATGCTCCAAAGAATTCTACAGGTCCTATGTCACAAGAACCAAGTTTTGCTGTCCATTTCCATTAGGATATAGAAGGTTGGGATGTAGTCATTATTCTCGTCTATAGCAAACATATGGCATAATGAAATGTAGGAATAGGTAAGGCCTCACAAAAAAAGTCTCCTACAGAAACAAGAGTTTCCGTATCGTATAACACATGATAAGGCCATTTGAGTACAACTATCCATATTCTTGTTCTTTCCTAGGTATCTGATTTTATAAATAACAAACAAATAAAATAAACAACTGAAAAGAAGACATAAAGAGTCGAATCCAACAATGAACATGTATCAATGTGTGTTCTAGAGAAAGAAAAAAACAAGGGATGCCCATAATCCAATCTAAGACCCAAACAGTCCAAAGTGGCAATAAACTCTAAAAAAGACTAATTTCTTGAGTCCTCTTTTGATATGGGTTTCTGTAACTTGAAGTGCGGAGCATTTATTGATCTGGACCATCTCCCACTTGTGCTTTTAGGCTTTCTCTAAAACCTTAAAGGAGGGGAGAGATCAGTTACAGAATGAAGGATGTAAGGAAATGAATAAAGAATAACAGAAGAAGAAATGAAAGGAAAGTGAGTGAAACCTGGGAATAGTTGAATTGGGGATTGAAACCATAGTTGCTATAGTGCCGAGCTCTGGCATCAGAAATATTGGTGACTTGTTCAACATTTGGCTTCTTCTGTTCTATCTTTCCCTCCTCTTGTCATCTGTATGGCTTTCAAAAATTCCAACCTCTCAAGAAAATATTGCCGTTGTGATCCAACAAATAGCCTCATTCGAAATAAACATGAAAATCTGGAAGATTTATCATTTTGTTGCAGAATCATTTCCATGTTACTCTTCTGTTAGCAAGAGAGAATTGATTCAATAGCTGAACCAAAGAAAGTGTATGTTTAATCAAGATGCCATAAGAACAAGTTATACAGGATACAACACCCATAAAAAGAATTAAACTGATCATTAAAAAAAAACAAAAAACAAAAAACAAAAAACAAAAAACAAAAAACAAAACAAATCAAAATAAAAACTTAGAGCAGTGTAGGATGAGCTGAACATCAATTTTAGAGTCTAGAAAGTACCTAAAAATCTGAATCGTCAAAATCTATTCGTGATATATAAATCCTAAGAAGCATCAAGATAATGCGTTATTTATGACAGAAAGTAGTATTATATCAAAAAAAGTCTCCTGACACTCTTTAAAGTATTGCTAAGAAGAATTTGTTATGACAGAAAGTACTTCTATTATTTGTTGCATGAACCCACCTCATGCTTCTCATGGGAATTGGATTCCCCTTTCCTCTCACCTTTGACAAAGAAAATGTTGCAGAAAATGAGAGAGAGAGAGAGAGAGAGAGAGATTAACCATCTAATCATAGAGGGAATAACCCATCAATTAACACTCATCAGCTACTTTAGTCCTTTCATGTTGTCTATAATGGTTCTGTCGGATCCAATCTTCAAATCCACTCCTTAACAGGAACAATGTTATCGAACTCCAACACCAGGATCTCATCATGTGAACTCTTAGCCAGGAAGATTTTAAATCTATGAAATGACATTTATGTTAGGCATATTATCAAACATTTTTATGTGCAGTTAGATACAACCTTTTCACTTTTTGGCATTCCCTTCACAAATTGGTTAGATCAATTACTCCTTAAACCTGGAGGTTTTGTCAAAACTCAGTCTTCTAACATTTTTTTCTTTTAGATTTAACAAATCCATGTTGATTAGAAAGTTAAACGTAGATACAAAAAGAACAATTAAATTATTGAAGTCATCCTTGTTACCCAAAACATTTCAGAAATAATAACTACTTGCTTCTACCTTTCCTTCCTTTCGTTTTTTATCACAGTTAAGTCATAAAATGAAGTCGAGAATAATCTATATGATGCATAAAGACAATCCAGAGAAAGTTAAACACAAATAAATAATACAAATTCATATTCTTGACAACCACACAGCCTTACTCAAACAAGGATCGAGAAACAATCTACAAACCTTGCAAGCAGGTTCATCCCAATTTGTAAAACAATGCCAGGCTTTAGCAGGTTTAAATTGTGTATCGGCCATATTCTTCTTCTCCAATTTATGTTCATAAATGCTATCTAGAATGATTAAAGAAAAAAAAAAAAAAAATCTCCAAATAATGGGAAATTTTTTTGGAAGAAAATGAAGGAGAAGTAGATAACCTCCTATAGAATCCTTTCATTTTTCTCCTTAAGGGTTTTGTCAAAGACAATCCCCAAAATTTCCTCCCCAATGGGAAGAACGTCATCGAACTCCATCACCAGACTCTCCTTGAAGAGGATCCAGAATGTCAATGAAGAGGCTGCGACTAAAAATGTAGTTGAAGATAATGGGAGCCAGAATCTCATTGTAGTGAGGCATTTCAGACTGTACCTGAAGAGATGCGATTCAAAATTCTCGATGAAAAGAGGCAAAAAAGTCGCGGTACATACGTGTAAACAATGTTCTTAAAATGTACTTCATAGATAGCTGTGGATTTAACCACATATAATCTGAATCGTTGAAACCTTTCTCTCTCATTTTAATGAACACCGGCCGTGACAGTGATAGCAAGTCATCCCCAATTCTTTTCCTTCTCCTCTCTCTCTCTCTCTCTCTCTCTCTCTCTCATGCTCTTCTCTTTGTGTGAATTTGCACCGCCTCATATATTTCAACCAAGCCTCTCTTTCTCTCATCTCATATAAAGATTTCTGTTTCTGATTGTCCCTGAAAACTTTTGATATCAAAAGAGGAAGTTCTAATCTCATAGTCAAGAGATTGTAATATTTTGAATATTCAGATCCTCTCTCAAACAAACTTGAACTTGATATATCCTCTTCAATCTCTATGAACCCTTTTTCTCCCATTCTATATCCTTCGACGACTTAGGGTTTCTCTTTATTCATATTCTTGAAGAACCTGGATTAGGACTTCACTTATTTTCTTTCATAATCCTGTAATTAGGCACGAAAAGAGCTGATTAGATTTCTGCAAGGGTTAGGAGCAATTGTTAGAGCGAAGAAACTGATCTGATTCCTGGGAAGGTCTGAATCTGGAAGGGAACATGGCAGATCAGGTCTTGATTTTCAGATTGCATTCTTCTTCAATTACACTCTAGTCTCTTGCTGAGTAATTTCTTTTGATTTTCTTCTGCTGTTCTGTTTCTTTTCTAATTTTTCTTCTAATTTTCTGGTTTATATGGTATATTGATGCAAAGAAGCAAGAAGTTTCAAGTAGATATAGTCATGAGAAGCACTGAATTGATCGTCAATGGAATCAGATTTAATGAGCTTGCAATGTAATAGAAATAGTCATTGGGGAGAAAACGTAGAAAGAGAGAAAAAATTGTGAGAGGAAGACGGATCGTCTAGAAAGAAAACAACTGATGGAGAGAGAGAGAGAGAGAGAGAGAGAGAGAGAGAGATCAACTGTCATTATCCTACTGTCCTGATTATTTGGAAGGGAAAAAGTTGGACTGGTTACGTATCAAGTGAGGCTGTCACTCACCCTTGCTGCGACCATCATAGTAGGTTAAAGATAAGAATGACTATGATCTCTCCACCCTAAAAATTGAGAACTTGTTACAATATAGAAAATTAATTGGTGGTTTAGATTAAAAGAAAGTGAAAATAAGATTGTAATACGCACATGCTGCTACCACTCGCCCAAAAAGAGATTGCAATTCATAAAGACCCATTGAAGGCTATAGTCCTTTAGATCCTTGAAAGGTGAGGTGGCAAGCTGGATTAAGGTTTTCATCACCGTCCCTATTATTTTTAAATCCTTCAAATAATGGTCCTATGATTTGATTTCTAATTATCAGGGATTTTTTTTTTAAATTTCCTCCTTTTATGGTTATGGAAAGGGTCATTTGATATAAAGTTATGAGGATCTTTTCAAAACTTCCCCTTTTAGGCGTTATTATGTGCTCACGTTTATGGAAATGGTTATTTGAAATAAATCTACAAGGATTTTCTTAAAACTTCCCCTTTTTGTGTGTTATCATATGCCCTTTTTTTTTTTTTTTTTGGTAGAGATATAAGTCGATTTTTAGGAGAGAGAGAGAGGAATGGGGCACTATGGAGACGTTTAAGGGAGAGGGGAGAGGGGAGATGCAACGGTTTAGCTATTAGGTCCCATGATTTGATTCCTAATTTTTAGGGCATTTTTTAAAAAAATTTCCCTTTTCTGCATTATTATGTGCCCCATTTATAGCTACGAGGATTTTTTTTAAAACTTCCCCCTTTATGTGCATTATTGTGTGCTAAATTTTTTATTTTTTTTATTTTTTTTTATGGGAGAAAGATACATCGATTTTTAAGAGAGAGAGGGGGATGAGGCACTATAGAGAGAGAGAGAGAGAGGGAGAATTATAGATAGTTTAATATTATTATTTTTCATCTTCCCCTTTATGTGCATTATTATGTGCTCAAATTTTTTTTTTGTGGGAGAAAGATACATTGATTTTTAAGAGAGAGAGACAGAGGGGGGATGATGCACTATAGAGATGATTAGAGAGAGAGAGAGAGAGGGAGAGAATTATAGAGGGTATTTTGGTTATTTGAATTTTTTTTTTTTTGGGTGTTTTTTGGTCATTTGAAAATTTGTTTTGATAAATGTCAATGGTTTTTTTGTGTTTTTAAAAAGTTATAGCAAAGACAGAGAGTATGTACTTTTTAATAATAATATGATAGTATGATATATATATATATATATATATATTTTTTTTTTTTGTTGCTTTGTGTCTTCTTCCTCTTTCCCTTTCCTTTGTAAATTAAAAAAAAATAGAGTGAAATCTTAAGACAAGTACAGATAACAGAGATACGATGAGAAGGAAACTATACATTAGAAAATGTGGGACATGTGAAAGAAATATTGTAAAGATCTCTCAACCACAGAGAGAAAAGTAAACTGTCAGGCATGGACAAAGCCTTCTTAACTAAGGAATTTACAACACAGTTTGACTCCTTAAAACAAAATGAAAATTACAATCACCCAATGTAAAGGCTAAAGCTCTAATATCCTCGACAACCCCTTGGACAAAAAGTGGGATTCTTATGGAAGGTTCACTGATGTACCTGATCGCCTGATCAGATCCTGGCAGTCAGACTCGGTCATAACTGAATCCACTCCTTGAGTCTATGCTTGGTAGTCAAGAGAAGAAAAAAAATATAAAAATTGTACTATTTTCTTGGTTTAAGAAATTCTCATTATGTTTGGTATGTCTTGAACCAAGAGAATATTCATTTTTTGAATTTCAAAATTCAACTTGGGAATGATGAAGTTTTCTTGTATTGCCACAAAAAACAGTCTTGCCTAAGGCACAAGAAAACACAAGAAAATAAAAGAATATAGAAAAAAAAAATTCTTTTCTTTTCTTCTATTGGTAGCCAATCAGACATAATTTTTGTTTTTTTTTATTTTTTTTCATTTCATTTCATTTCTATTATTTTCTTTTCTTTTCTTCTCTTTTCTAGATGCTTTTTTCTTTTAATTTCATTTCTTCTCTTATCTTGGCTACCAAACACAGCCTGAGAGATATATTCCAAGAGTCCACGCTGCATTGCCAATGCTTCCCATTCCAAGGCACTGCTCACATCACCTAAGTCCGAAACGGCGCTGACTGTGTGCCCTAAATAATTGTGCAAGATGATTCCCAATCTCACTCTCTTGGAACTGGATTTCCAATCAGCATTAATGCTCAATTTCGTGCACAATTTTTTTTTTTTGGGAGGGGGGGGGGGG
>NC_056557.1:9934721-9936781 GCF_013358625.1 Macadamia integrifolia
GGGGGGGGGGGGCAGCTTTCATTCGTGATGCAGAGAATTTCATATCAAATCAAACCCATCCTTCAAAAACTGTGTAATATGATTACTTCCCAAAAAACCCTCATGATACCTCCTAGATGCATGTAAAGCACCGATGGTGATGGATGTAGGTAAACTTGGTCGTCCAAAATTTGTTTCTATTTTTTACTTGAGTTAGTGATTCAAAAAGAAAATGGAGTATCGAATAGAGTTACCCCTACTTTTACTCATGTATTGGGATTGGATCAGTCAAGGCCAATAGTAATCTGATCCAATCACTATTAATCGATCTGATCTGACCTTTTCTCAATGGTTACTCAAGCCCGTTCATGCTGCAATGGTTGGGGAGCCTATACAAAACTTCGTAAGATAAATAATGTACCTAGAGAATAATTTTAAGAAAATCTTTGATTGATAGTGAGGGAAAAACCATCATGTTAGATCAAACACCAAGAAATACGAAAATAAAATAGACAAAAGATCCGCACAACACAGAGATTTAGCAAGGTTCACACACCAGTGTGTTGTGCTATGTCCTCGGGTGAAGAAGAAAATGTTTCACTATGCAAAAGAGATATTATATCCAAGCAGCGGCAAAAAAACTCGCCCTGAAACCCTAGCTCGATAAACCCACTAAAACCCTCTGCTTCCATCACAAATCTCAGAAAAATTCCCATTTGGATCACCACAAAAATATGTCAGAGGGGTCAATCTTTAAAACAGGTCAAGAATTCGAAACAAACTTAACAAATCACCATAGCAATAGAGGAGAGCAATGAAAAGCAATTTTTCCATATAGAGGATTGTTTTGGCAGTGTCACCATTGGATAGATCTGTTTAGATTAGTAATTATGTCAATTTTAGAGGCTAGTCTCTATTGGCTTAAAATGTATTATTCTTCCCCTTATTTTCACTTATTGAATTATAACGGAAGAATGATATTGCTATCCTGACTATGACTATTGACTAATTGATTAGATAGGCGATTATCTGGAAAAAGATTTGGGTTAGTTTTTGAAAATCGGTTTATGGAATATGGATTCCATCTAAATAGATATGATTCATATGAGTACAAATCGAATATGAATATTTTGATCATTCATTTATATCCCTAGTGGAGACTGAAGAGTGAAAACTATCCGAATTCAAATCACATAATATCATATTTGATTCAAATTCAATCCGCTTACAACCCTAAAGCCATATATGCTTGTAGTAATTGAGTTAGTTTTTAATTATGTTGCCAATGAATAGATGATCAATGAATCAAATACGTTTAAACCGGTACGAGAATCGTTTCAACCTTTCACATTGCACGTGACACAAGGAAGAACTAATTTCAAATTTTCACATTGCAAGTGACATGGAAGAACTAATTTCAACTTTTCGCATGGCACATGGCTCATGGCTCATGGAATTCTTTTCACCCTTTCAACTAAGGATGTGAATTTGAAAATGAAACCATTTACCGAAATTGAACCGAACTATTACACTGAAACCGTGAAACCGTTTATTAAATGGTTCGATTTTGGTTTTAAAATTGAAACTGTGATTCGGTTTTGGTTTTAAAGTTACAATTGTTGGAAAAACGTTTAAATAAGCTGTTAAACTGATTAACATATATGTAGTAAGTTTAAGTGATTCAATGTTAAGTTTATATTATATTATCATACTACTATTAAAAAGTACGTACTCTTTGTCTTTGGTATACTTTTTCAAAAAGACAAAAAATCATTGACATCTACTATTAAAAAGTACGCACTCTCTATCTTTGATACACCTTTTCAAAAAGACAAAAAAAAAAATAAAAAAAAATCGGATGACCAAAACCCAAAAAAAAATAAAATTCAAATTACCAAATAACCCCTCAAAATGGAAGATGAAAAAAATAATAATTATAAACGTGGAGGAGAAAGGGGGAAGTAATTCTTGCTATTTCTCCTCCTTAATTCTCTCTCTCTCTCTCTCTCTCTCTCTCCATATCTCTCTCTCTCTCTCTCTCTCTCTCTCTCTCTCTCTCTCCATATTTAAATCTTTATAAT
>NC_056557.1:9936881-9971954 GCF_013358625.1 Macadamia integrifolia
GCTATTCTTAAAGAACCTCATTTTTTTGAACAATTTCAATTGAATATAGTGTTCTCCATTTTAGTGTTTATGCATGATACGATATGACAGCCTGCAAGACGTATCTTAAATTTAGATTGATACCAATACTTTAATCCTTGCCAGTGGTCCTAGTGAAAGACTATTGATACTTTTGTGTGTGCTCTCATTGACTCCCGCACTAGCGCACGAACCATGCTGCCTTTCAGGGAACCTTCTCCCATAATAATAATAATAGTAATTATAGTGATGATAATAATATATATATATATAGATAGATAGATATAAGATAGACCACATTGTCTCAAATATCAACATAATCGTTTATCGAATCCCTGTTAAGGTATGTCCCTGGACATTGATTTTTATACGGAATGTAGGATCAACTCCTATAGTCGAGGGGGTGTGGTGACAAGAGTGAAGGCAGCAATGATGGAGAGACTTGGGCATGGTGCTGAGGGTTCGTTACCCCCAGATGTTGGCCGGATTTCTTCTCCCTTGGACAACACAAGACCTCCTGCAGGGCCAGTATCCTATGCAAGGGCTGTTGGACGAGTCTTCCCTGATGTTGATACTATGCCCGAGCCCATTTATGCAGGTTCTCTAACAAAGATCGTAATCCCGCAAGATGCATATGAGGAAAGGCTGGAGGCATTCCATTTCGCTCTCACTGGGAGGACAAATTTTAGATTTCTTTCTTTAGACGACATCAAAAAGCATGCTAAGGAATCCTAGAACTTGGAAGGTAGGGTTAACCTTGCTCCAACGGGGAAGGGTTACATATTGCTTCAGTTTGAACTTGAAAGCGACATGGCGGCAACCTGGAAAAGAAACTAGAATAAGTTTTTTGGCCAGCTTATTAGGTTTCAGCGATGGAGGCCTGAATTATTCATGAGAAGTATGTGGCAAAAAAACTAGTCTGTATTCTGGATTCGTTTTTCAGATTTACCTTTGGAGTACTAGAACGAGAAAGTGCTATTAACTACGGCGAAGGCGGCGGGCAGGCCGATTGCTCTCGACAAAAAAACTCGAGCATCATCTATCAGGGGTTTAGCATGCGTCGTAGTTGAGAGGGAAATCGCTGGCAAGAGGATCGAGGAGTTTCAAGTCGAGAGGAAACAACCTAGCACAAGCGATTTATTCTGGTTTAGACAATCTATCATATATGAAGACGGTCTAAATAGATGCGGCTATTGCAAGAAGTCGGGTCATGCCATCTCTGGATGCAGGATCAGACCAGCGTTAAATGATAAAGAAAGGCTGCGCTATGAGCAAGGTGTTCCAGGGGCTGTGTACGCTGATGAAGATGATGGCGGTGAGGAGGTTTCTAGAAATAAGAGCGGCGTTTCTTAATTGGGTCTACTATTATGGAAGGACACATGGCTGCGAATTCAATCTCAAATTCAAACGGTAGGATTGAGATTTTAATTCCTTTATTGAGGAGCAAGGTGCAAATATTATGGAAATAGTTCAGACTGAAGTCCACGCTTCAAGCCAGTTTTTGAATTGCGTGGAGGAACATGCAGATATGGGTTTGCAATTAGGCGGGTCTGGCCGCTCCATTGGACTTGTCCAGATTTAACCGCTTGTAGATGCAAATGGAGAGATAGCCACGACTTTTGGGATTGTAACTTGTGGTCAGCAACAACACGTGGTCTCCTCCATCTCTAATAGCACAATGCGTGAAGGTGCAATGGTTGTTCATCATCCTGAGGTCGCTCAATTTGATCAGATGGCTAGAATAGGGGAAATCTCTTCAAGGATGGAAGTTGCGAAGCGAAGGAAGGAGAAGCAAACAGTTATGGATCAGATTCGACGGTCTGATAGCATAGGTTCAAACCGACAGTAACCTCATGCATGTCCTTTTTTGGAACGTACGGGGTCTCAAGAAGGCTGTAGCTAGAACAGCCTTGTAAATGTTAGTGAAAGAGAACTCCTCTGAGTTCCTATGTTTGACAGAGCCTATGGTAAATGCCACAGCTTTTCCAAAGCTTTATTTCAATAAAATTGGTTCCAAGGCAGACCTTCTCCACAATCACAGAGCGGATAAGGTTCCAAATCTTTGGTTCCTTTGGAGGCATGGACTGAATAAGCTTTGCATCCTTTCTTCCTCTGACCAGCAGATTTCTTTTGAAGTGGATTGACAGCAGCACAAGGTGGTTATCTCTTTAGTCCATGCTAGCAGTTTCAGAGCTAGCTGTCGATCTTTATGGCTTGAGCAGACTGCAGTTTCTTCAGCATTGGGCCTTCCTTGGCTATTAGTTGGAGACTTTAATGCAACATTGGCATCACATGAGAAAAAGGGTCCTTGGCGATTCAATATGGGCTCAGCTGCGGAATTTCAAGCCATAGCGAACACATGCTCACTCATCCCGTCCCCTTCTCAAGGTCGCAAATATACCTGGACAAACAATAGGAAATGAGGTAATGTTTCTGCTGTTTTGGATAGGAGCTTTTTTTAATGATTCTTGGCTTGTTCTCTTTCGAGATTGTGTTCAATTTGTTATTCCATTTGTGGGTTTAGATCATGTGCCTCTTTGTATAGCTTCTGACTCTGTTTCAAGGCCTAGAAACTATCCATTTCGCATTCATAAATTTTGGATGATAAGAGGAATCTTTGTCATAGTTAGGAATTCGTGGTCTCAGCCAATCGTGGGAACCCCTAGCTCTATCTTGGCAGAAAAATTAAACCCTATAGCTTCTCATCAGATCCTGGTCGCAAGAAACTTTTCCTAATTTCAAGGTAGAATTGCTCAAAGCCAAAGATTCTCTAGTGCAGATTCAGAAGCGGATTGATACTGAGCGTTTGAACGATGATCTCTTTAACAAGGAAGCTGACGCAAAGACTGCTAATTGATTTCTCAAAAGAATCATGAAAAATTATGGGCTAAAAAGTCTCGCATAAGGTGGATTAAGCAAGGAGATATAAATTCAAAGTTTTTTCATATATATATATATATATATATATATTCTAAAATCCAAAAGACTAAGAACACCATTAGAAGACTGAAAATAGTAGATGGTGCTTACCTTATGGATCAGCCTGCTATTACTGAGTACATGGAGCAGTTTTATGAGAATTTTCACAAAGTAATTCCACTTGAAGATTGCTCGGAGCTGCTAGATTGTATCCCTACCTTGGTTGATGAGGTGGACATGCTTACTCTAGATAAGATTCATGGGCTAGTGGGAATAAAGAAAGCGGTATGGGCCAGATAGTTCACTGGGTCCAAATGGATTTTTTTTTCTTTTTTTTTTTTTTTTTGTTTTTAGGTATTGTGGGGAAGTGGTCTCAAAGGATTTCTGTCGAGCTGTTAGAGATTTTTTTTTGTTCTAATCACATGCCATATAGAGTCAACAACAATTTTCTAGTTCTTATTACCAAGATTGACGGTGCAGAATCCTTAGACAAATTCCATCCTCTATGCATGGGAAATTTCTTCTATAAGGTTATATAAAAAATCTTGGCAACTAGGCTATGTTTTCTTCTTCCTAAGCTGATTTGTGAAGAGCAAGGGGCATTTCAAAAAGGGAAAGTCATCCAGACAAATATCGGCTTGGCTTTGGAATTAGCAAATCTCATGCATTCTTCAACTCGGGGAGGTGGACTGGGTATCAAAATTGATATTTAGAAGGCTTTCAACACTATTTCTCGAGACTTTATTTTCAAGGTCCTGAGGAAATTTGGCTTATCTGAGAGATGGTAGAGTTGGATCTCTTAGATTCTTTCCTCATCTAGGATATCAATTCTTCTAAATGGAGGGTCTGTTGGTTATTTTGGAGTCAAGAGGGGTCTTCGCCAAGGTGACCTTATTTCTCCTATCCTTTTTATTATAGCGGAAGAAGTCCTCCGCAGAGGTCTCCGATGTCTTTCTAATGAGAAGAAGATTAAAGCTCTACAAGGCCCCAGAGGGATAGTCATTCATGATCACCTTCTTTTTGCAGATGATATCTTCATCTTTATGAATGCCTCCATCAAATATGTGAGGAATTTGAAGATTTTTCTACAAAAATATAAAGAATTCTCTGGTCAAAAGATCAACTTGGAGAAGAGAAAATTATTTTTGACTAAGATCCATTCTGCTAGAAGATAAGAAATTGTTGATATCCTGGGTATACCTATTTGTAATTTCCTTACAAAATACCTTGGGGTTAAGAACTTCAAAGGGAGAGTTTGACGACAATATTTGCTGGCAATAATGGATAAAATTAAAGGTTGTTTCTCTAGATGGAAAGGTAAACTCTTGTCCATGGCGGGAAGAGTGCAGTTGGTTCAATCAGTGATGTCAAGGATTCCTGCTCACAGCATGTCAGTTTATTGGTGACCATCATCTATGATTACTCTTCTTGAGAAGTGGATGAGAAAATTCATCTGGACTGGCAACTTAGATACTATGAAGGCAATCACAGTTAAATGGACAAGAGATGTTAATAAAGCTTTGCTTTCAAAACAGGCATGGAACGTTAAGCATGGTTCTTCAAGCTTGAGCCTTTTTTTTAAAGCTAGATATTTTGGGGTGAGTGGCTCCTTTAAATAATCCTATATTTCTTTTTTGATTTGGCTTGGCATCAGAAGTGTTTGGGGTTTCATCTCAAGCAAGGAAAGGTGGATTGTGGATAATGGCTACCATATAAATTTTTGGAAGGATAAGTGGTTGGGCGACCATTCCATCATGGAGCTTTTGAATATGGGGGAAGAGATTTTTTCAGACGCAAAGCTCAATGTAGCCGATTTTCATCTCAAATTACCAGTGGAATCTTCTAGAGGTAATGCCTGATTTTATGAATAATATTTTCACAACGGTGAAAAAAATTCCTCTTCCTCAGTCGAATGTAGAGGATCATTATTATTGGAATTGTACCCCATCTGGGGTTTTCTCTTCAAGATCGGCTTAGAATGAAATTCGTCGTAGGATCCCAAAAGTTCCTTGGTTTGCTATGGTATGGTGATCTCATCTGCAGCCAAGGTAAAAAAATTTTGGGTGGCGGCTTATGAATGGTAAGCTTCCCACTGATGATCAGATTAAAGCCAAGGGCATCCGTCTTTCTTCCCAATGCTCCTTTTTCCTGAAATATGAGGAATCACTTAATCATTTATTCTTAGATAGTAGCTTCTCAAATGAAGTTTGGAATATATTTCTCTCTTGCTTTGGTATGACTTGGTGCTACCAATCAAGCATATCAGACCTGGTAAAATGGTGGCTCAGAAAATGCAGGTTGAACTCTGTTAAGGACCCATGGCTAGCCAGTTTTGTGCTAATTATGGATCACATATGGAGGGAAAGGAACACCAAGCGATTTCAGAATGAGTTTAAAAATCCTAGCTATATATTCAATATGGTTAAGAGAGACCTCAATGAGTCTTCTCTAAACTTGCAGGGAGTAGTGAACTATATTTCAGATCTTATTATATGCAGAAATCTTGGTCTTCAGGGTATTCCCCAAAATTTCAAATTTATTCTGGAAGTTTTCTGGTGTAAGCCATCCGTTGGATTGGTGAAACTCAATGTAGATGGATGCTCGCTTGGCAACCCGAGAAGGGTTGGCGCTGGGGGTTTGTTCAGGAACAACACTGGCCATCCCATTGAAGCTTTTAACATTTTAATAGGTTAGGTGTACAAACTAACTGTTATGCTGAGTTTCGTGGTTTTATGGAAGTTCTTTATAGAGCGAAATCCCTTGGCATTTCGAGAGTTTGGATAGAAGCAGACTCCGATGCTTTGGTGGTGGCGGTTCAAAGAAATTTCATTCCGTGGTTTGTTCTGCAAGAATGGATTGGTATTAGTCACTGTTAAGATACGTGCTACAATATAGGAAGTGTCCCTACCGTAGATGAGTTTTACTTCCTTGCTTTAGTTTATTTCTTTCCCTAGTTAGGATAGATCTATACTTACTAATTAGGATAGACTTCCTATTTTATCTTGCTTGTGGCACAAGGACTTAGTTTCCTAGTTTGATTGTACTACTTTGGGTGTTAATAAATATTGATGGCAAGGGGGACTGGGAAATACACTCGGCTGCTCTCCTCTTCCAGTCTCTCTTCTCTTCTTCTCCTCTTCTCTTCTTCTCTCTCAATTTCTTTCTCTCTTCTCTTACTCTCTCAAGTTACTGGTTAAAGATCTTGAGTTTGTAACATGGTATCAGAGTTGTAACCAGTAGCAGTTTTGAGAGTCATTCCAAGGTCTTTTGCATCTGATGAAACCCTATTTTTATGCTCTTGATTATGAGATTATTTATGCTGCTCATAGTTTGAAATGCTGCTTCTTGGCCATTGTATGTCCATGTGTAATGCTACACGTGAGGGGGAGATTGAAGTTATTATCTATTCAATTGCATTTCGTATATTATCTGCTATATTCTGGTACTTGTTACCTTGGCACCTTGATGTTGTACTTGCTTACCCCGGCACCCGATGCTGCTACTTGCTTACCTCGGCACCTGATGTTGCTACTTGCTTACCCCGGCACCCGATGTTGCTACTTGCTTACTTCGGCACCTAATCCTGCTACTTACTTACCTTGGCACCCTGATGTTGCTACTTGTACCTCGGCACCAGATGATGTACTTGCTTAACCCAACACCCAATGGTACTACTTAATACTCAGCAACCTGATGTTGCTTCTTGGTCCTCGACAACCTGATGTCGATATATGCTTACCCCCGCAACCTGTTGTTGTTACTTCCTACCTACTACCTGCCTTCCTTGGGAAGCACCTTTGATGCTACTAACTTTATGATGTGGATGATTAGAGTTCTCTCTATGCTCTTTAGCGTCTACCACTACTACTCAAGACCGGTGTTATATTTAATTTTATATTCTTGTTGGTCAAACCTAGAAGTTTTCTTTTGATATATGTATACTCTAGCTTGAGGGGGAGTGTTAAGATATGTACAATGATATGGAGAGTGTCCCTATCGTGGATGAATTTTACTTCCGTGCTTTAGTTTATTTCTTTCCCTAGTTAGGATAGATCTCTACTTACTAATTAGGATAGACTTCCTATTTTATCTTGCTTGTGGCACAAGGACTTAGTTTCCTAGTTTGATTATACTACTTTGGGTGTTAATAAATATTGATGGTAGGGGGGACTGGGAAATACACTTGGCTGCTCCCCTCTTGCAGTCTCTCTTCTCTTCTTCTCTCTCAATCTCTTTCTCTCTTCTCTTACTCTCTCAAGTTACTGGTTACAGATCTTGGGTTTGTAACAGTCACTATCTTGACTTGATTCAGTGGAAGATCTCATTGCTTCAGGGAAGAAAACGTCATTGCTGACTTCCTTGCTAAGAATGCGACTAAAAATGATTCTTTGGGTATTTTCCTCTCTTTCCCCTCATATATCAAGGATGAAATGATGCATGATGCTTTATCTAGAGCTCGGTTCAGATTCCATATTTAGTGCATGGGTTTTCCCTGCTGATGGCAATGCCGAAGGTAGGGAATTTTCAGTTCCTTTTTTTTTTTTTTTTTTTTTATAATAATTTTCCTGGATCATTAGTAAAAAAAACTCCTACAATCGAGAGAGGAACAAACTGAACCAAGACTCGAAGACAGAAAACGAGAGTGAATTAAGGTCTTTTTTCTCGTTGACTAGCCCTTGTTGCACTTACTTTATCTTTCTGTTCACTCTTACTAAATTATTTTACCTCTTGCTTCTTCCCTTTTGGGTCTGATTGAACTAAATCATGCAGGATCAATTGCTTGGTTGGGATCCGTTCCAATTGGTGTTCAGTCATAAGTCTTTTTCTTTGGATTTTAAACTGTTAGGCCTCGTTCACTCCCTTATTGTTCATTTTGATTCCACAACTTTAGAATTGTTGGTATTAAGCCTTGCGTGAATAGGACTTCTTTATAATACATCTTGTGGCTGTATTGCTTTTCCAAGTTTGTTATAAAAGCCTTAAGGGCTGATTTAGTATGATTTCGATTTTGATTCAGTTTCAGATTGACTTCATGAAATAAGTTTTTTTTTTTTTCCAGAAATTAAATTGTTTTGGCTGCATCAAGCTGAATTATTTTAAGAATAAGAAATCTATTTGGTATTTCAACTTTCAAGAATAGATTCCCTATTTCTTTTAGTTCAATTTTTAAAAACAGATTCTCTATTTCTTGGGGAGAGGATGGTGATGGTAGTGGTAGTGCGATGGGGTTGGAATGGTGATAATGGAGAGGCAGGGCTGGGAAAGGGGTGGTGGTCATGGAAACAAAATAGAGTGATTTTGCTTTCATTTACCCTTGTTATTAACACATTCTCATTAAAATGGAGTGCAAAATAGACTTGATATTGATTTGACATTTTCAATATTAAAACACTTCATGAACTATTTCGCTACTTCATATGAAAATTGATTTCAATCTCATAAGAAAGATGAAAAAATCATATCAATTACCATAATTTCAATTTGTGATCCTATGAAATTAAAATAAAAATTATACCAAATCAGCGTTTATATTGAGTTTCTTTTTACTATCGTGAAAAGAAATTATTATCTTTATTATGATTAAAGAAAACTCTAAGGTTTGGCTTGACAAGTTCAATCAGATGAGTCACGATCCTAGTTAGTTAATTCGCGTTTAAAACGCGTTTAAAACGGCGTCCCGTTTTTTTGCCGTTTTAAACGCCGTTTGCCGAATTTTTCACAGAAATTCGGTAAAAAACGGGAACGGGGCTATTGAAAGTTTTTTTGCCGTTTTAAACGCCGTCCCGTTTTTTTGACAGTAAAACGGATTTTGAAAAATATAAACGTTTTAAAATAGAAACGTTTAAAACGGGGCTATTTTTTTTTATTGTTATCTAGGTATTTAGAGAATTATTATGCCAATTTATGTCTATATATTGCCCTTTTTTTGACACCGTATTATTTAAATATAAACGTTTAAAACACGTATCGTCCGTTTTTTATTTTTTTTTTTCCCCGTTTTTACCGTATTTGACCGTATTTTTGACCGTCCCGTTCACGTTTTGATCCGTTTAAAACATGCCCGTACCGAACAATGTTTTTTTGCCGTTCCCGTTTTAACTAACAGAGGTCACGATCGACTTATTCCTTAAATAAATAGATCATCAGATAAAAATACAAACCCATCAAACCTGACTGGACCTATCTCACCCGACTGATTGACACTCCAACTTTTGCTCCATCAACTCCAAATCTTGGACCACACCACGTTTTGGGCGTCTCCATCTTAGTGTGTACAGAACCCAGAAGTGTCAAAAAATTCTACGGACACGTGCGTGTGGGACACTGCAAGCTAGAATTGATTGGAACCACTTGATATGGATTTTACATGGACTCATTGGAAAAGTTAGAACCCAACAATGTATGTATGTGGGACCTACTCCACAGGGATAAATCTTTGTCGTATCATAGGCATTTAATGATAGTGTTCTTGACGTTTGAGATAAGTCCAAGTGTTCAACCACGAACGGATTAAAATGTATTAGTACCACGCGACTGATCTATCCACACGCGCCCACGTTACTGTCACTAAAACATGATTCTCATGAACAACGACAACACACATCCACGTGCCCTCATTTATCTTTTTTATTTTTGAAGTTTACAACTGGCACTGGTCACTATTAAAGTCCCCATATAATTTCCACTTTATTATTATTATTATTTTTTTTTGGTAACATCCTTATCTACTTCACGTGCAGTCGATCCATGCAATCAAATCCTTTATTTTCATTGGCTTGAGAGTTGGCGCCTGGGGCCCGCTGGGGGGTGGGGTGTTGGGGGTTTCTCCTCCTTGTAATCGCCCCCAACCGCACAAGCATGTTTCATCACAATCATAAAGGTCTTCTTCATCCATCAAATGATTTTGCGTAATTTACATCTTTCTTTCTTGTACTATACGTTTACTATATTTCTCTCCTATGTGTTTTCAGAAATTATGTAAATACTAAATCTATTAAGTTTATACCGTTAAACTAGATTAATATGTCAATAATGCCCAGTTTATCGTTCAATATTGTTAAAAAACTATTTCATCCTTCAAACTATAAAACCCTGATATAGATGGAGACTTCCCACTTCAAATCACCCCTCCCTTCTCTATCTTCTTCGACGAAAGATGAACGACAATGTCAAGGCTACCGACGAAGGACTTCGACGATTTTCCGAACGATGGTTAATGGTGTTTGTTAATTTTGAGTGTCAAAACCACTTCGAGCGTCAAGACTCCAGTCACGGTTGGAGAAATTTGAAACCAACGATCTTCAAGTGATAACCGACGATCTTCAAGTTATTCTCTTAATCGAAGCTAATTGAACACCTTTGCAAACCAAAGGTAGTATTTTCCCTTGAATTATTTCCTTATTTGTCATCAATTATGGTAATCTTGTCTATAGTTTTTAAAAAAGAAGAGGGTAACACAGAAGTGTCATTCAATTATTTTTTTCCACTAGAATTTTGAGTTTTATAAATGAAAAAAATAAAATAAAAAGAGTACGTCAAAGCAACATTTTTTTGCAGGACCCCACCTTTGGCATTGCCATCAACAGGGGCCTCCAAATCTATCTGCAAAATTTGTATCTAGTTTTAGATAACATATTATATCTGATTTCTTCATATACATAAGAAGGGAAGTCCTCCATGGTTTCAGAGACACCAGTTTTTGTTGTAGATTTATCAAGATAATCAGTGACATGATTTGCTTCCCTGAAACAATGAGTAATCTTCTAATGTCTTGAGTTGAGATACATTTGTAGGGAAAGGCAATCTTGAAAAGAAAACCAAGAAATCGAATTGCACTGGACCGTAGTCACAACTGCCACTGAGTCAGACTCTATCCACAACATCAAAGAAACTTCTGAATTCATCATAATAATTAGTTTGAATACCTAGGAATATTTTAAAGGAAAAGAGCACTCTTCCCTACCAGTCCCGAATAACTCCTCCAGCTCCTGCTCTCCCAGAACTGCCATCAATATTTAACTTTGTCTAAGGACAAGGGGCTTACACCAATGGATTTCAAGAATATTGCAAGGGTTGTTGGGAATAGCTTGAATACCCAGTTTCCTACAGCAAAGTTTCATTGTGTTCCTCAACAAAAGAAATTAGAACAGTTCAAGAGTAATGCTTTGGAGAAGAGAAATTTCTCTTTCAATGCTTTAAATTGACACATAGCATCTCCATTTACAACAGGTTTGGAGAAATGCATATGTAATAATAAAAATACAATGTGTGAATCACTAAAATGGTCACTGAACCCGATGATTAACATGGCCGAATTTCATGAAACAGCCTACCTTTTCACTAGCATGGTCCATGAGCTTTGTTAGTAATCACTAGCAATTAGACAGTTTTATTTGTGTATGAGACGGAGAGAGTGGGGAAGAGAGAGAAGTAAGGCCAGAAATACCGGAATAAAATCCTTCTTTGTCGTCGTCTGTAGTTTTCGTTTTTGTCATCTCGTGATAATTATCTTACCTTCGTCGGAGATGGTGACTATCATTTTCACTATACTTAGGTTTTCACTATCCTAAATCTTCTCTTTTCAATGTAGAGGAAAATGGTTTTAAAAAACATAGTAGTAAAATAGATATTTGATTTATGGTTGAATTACAAAAGGCTAAAATTATCTTTTATAATTCAAAATTAACACCACATTAAGAGTGTCATCTGATAGGAGAGGATTATGTAATTTCTGAAAATACATGGGAGGAAGATATAATAATAGCAAAGTACAAGAAAAAAGGCTGTAAATTACTCAATGATTTTTGTTTGATTCAATTGACTTCTGATACGTTGATTTACAAAAGGTTGAAATCATCTTTTATAATTCAAAATTAACACCACATTAACAACGTCATCTGATAGGAAAATATTATGTAATTTCTAAAAATACATAGGAAGAAGATATAATAATAGCCATGTACAAGAAAAGAGGCTGTGATTACTCAATGATTTTTGTTTGATTCAATTGACTTCTTATGCGTGGGAGGATTTCTTTTGACATTGGATTGGAATCCATATCACAAGGAGTAGTCCCTGATATATTTCTTAATGGAAAGGAGGTGGGGCATGCCCTTAGTTTTTTGTGGAGCTAATTGCTAAATCGAGGAGAGACTGAGATGAAAGAGGCATAGGGGCATAGGGGTATAGGGGCATAGGGGTAATTTTCCAAAGGATAAAAAAGAGAGTGATGGAGACTGACATCCCAACAGCCTGACCAACCCTATCCCACAAAATAATCCAAAATGGGAGAGATTTATCCTTACACCATTAGAATACAAGAAGTGGAAGGAGCAGCTTGTAATGATAAGGGAACTTTCCAATTTAGACGAATGATTGGTTAGTTAAACAACATCTCACTCTTTCCTTTCAATTAAGACGAATGATTGGCTGGTTAAACAACACCCCACTCTTTCAGTCTTAATGTCAATAAGCGATCTTCGGAATTGTTTATGGGCCAACTAAGTCCACTACAAACAATCTTTCAATTTAGAATCTTAGACGAGAGATTTTATTGGAAGAAACCTTTTGTTCATAATCAACGTGAATCACACATCCATGGAAGGAGTAAAACGATAGATCAAAATTGAATCATTAAGCGTTTTCCTAATTTATGAGCCAATCAAGTTATTAGGCTACGTTTGGTAGTTATTCAGAAAAATGTTTCTGACGTTTTTTCGTTCTGTGGAAACAAAAAAAAAAGAATAAAACGTTCAGTGTCAACCGACTGTTTTTCGGATTATTTGAAATGAAAAGGCAGAAAAAATAAAACACTAAAAATTTATAATGATAGAACGACAAAACCTTGTTCCGTAATTTTAGTTTCGTTTTGAATACAAAAAAATGTAAATAATTAGGGTATTCGTTTCTGAAATAGGTCTACCAAACATCATTTATTTATTTTTGTTTGACACAGAAATTGAAAATTCTATTTTTTATACGAAATATCGTTTCTGAAACTAAATAACTACCAATCATATTCTTAATATATTTTTTTTAACTATTAATATTCTTTGAAACCAAAGTAAAAAATACAATCATCAAAGTATGAAACTAATTAAAGAATATCTTCCTAACTGTATCTCATTTAGTGAAGATGTAATTCCCTTCTATAAATACGAAAATTGCAAATTAATTTATTATTTAATTGAATAATAATCCCCCCAAAACCTTCAGAAAGCTTTTTTGGGTCTTGTCTATATCCACAAGCGTCCACATTGGTCACCAGATGATTGTTATGCATGTCGGCAACACACATCCACGTGCACTCACTTATCAGGTATTTAGAAAAAAGTCTAAAAATTGACAACAAGCACTGGTGACTATGAAAGTCGATAACCCTAATCAACTTCAAGTGGAGTCGATCCTTGCAATCAAATATTCCTTTACTTTCACTGGCTTGGGGCTTGGGGTTTGGATGAACGGATTAGATTCACGTACAAGAATATTTTGTACGTCCTTGATTTGTGGATTTAGAATCTATTAAATGAAGAGAGAGAAAATTGATTCTAAATCTACGGATCAAGAACATTCTCGTACACTGTTGTACGTGAACCTGATCCACTCTATGGATTTGGGGTCGGCTGGGTGGGTGGGGCTGTTGGGGTCTCCCTATTGTAATCACTCCCAACCATACAAACGTGTTTAATCACAATCATAGAGGTCTTCTTCTTCCATCAAATGATTTTTATTTGATTCAATTAAGTTCTTATATGTGGGAGTGTTTCTTTGAGACATGTCATAAAGAGTGCCTAATTATATTTTCATGTGAAGGAGGTTGGCAAGCTGCTACAATGATCTTGAACGCAAGAGATTTTAATCTGAACTTTTCTGTTGCGGCACGATTGATTTTCCATTAACAATTTGTGAAGGACATGAAGATAATTTCTCAAGAAAGGAAAAGAAAGAGAATGACAGGCTAAATACCCCAGTAACTTGATCAATCTTTTATCGTAGAAATAATCCCTAAATGTAAGAGGATTATCTTTTTCACCAAAAAAAACAAAAAAGAGAGGATTATCTTTAAATTATCATTAGAACAGAAGAAATGGAAGAAGAATAGGACTTGTAGTGTTTGGTCACTGACCCATTCTAGTGATTGATGATGGGTCAATTAGGTTAAAGGACACCCCATCCTTCCAGATTATAATGATAATGGAACCTTTCAATTTAGACGAATGAATGATTGGTTGGTTAAACAGCACCCCACCCTTTCAGTCTTAGTGTCACTTACTTTTATAAATTGGTTATGGGCCGACTATGTCCACTACAAACCCTATCTTTCAATTCAGAATGAGTTGGATGGGAGGTTTGATTGGTAGACCATTTCAATCCAAATCCAACGTTACAAAAATAGAAATAGACTTTTTTTTTTTGGTAGAAAGAAATCTTTTATTCATAATTAACTTGAATCACACATGGAGAATTATCTTCTAAAATGTATCTCGTAGTCAAAGGTAAAGGTATGGTTCCCCTCTATAAATAAAAAATCTTACTTTTATAATCCAACTCAATAACGATACTGAGATACCCAAAACCTTCGGAAATGAACTCAAGCATGGATGTACAGACAAACATGGCCTCTCCCCCACCACTAGATCACTAAAAACTGTTGGATTGAAACAATATGAAGAGATCAACCTTTAGAATTACCACAAATAAATCCAAGGCCTCCATTAGTTGTTCCAAGAACCATACTTGTATCACAACTAATTTTAACAAAGCCTGAGGCTAGTGCTTCTCAAGTAACAGATGGTTCATGAATATGACCGTTAGAAGAAACACCAGTATGAATAGCAGATATTGCACTTCGGAATTCCTGGTTGGAGAAATACTAACAACCAGCTAGTATGGTTAGGGTTCCTTTTGCTGCAAAGCCTCTGGGTGCCACAAAGTAACAACAGAAGAATCTACTCTCATGTTTTGCAAACTAGAATGGGTCAAAGCCTAGAAAAGCAAAAGGGGTGCGGGGGTGGAGGGTGGAGGGTGGAGGGTGGAGGGTGGGAAGGAAGGGATTTAGAGTTCTTAAGAGATTCTTAGGGGACTATTCCTCTCTGTAATTGAGACGATTGGCCTAGAATTTGTTTCTTCCAAACTACAAATGCCATAGGGATAATCAAATTTTTTGTCAACACTAATGGTAAAAAAGGTCGGGTCTTTTCTTAAAACCCCAGCCCAACTTTAGGTCCCCAAAACTCAGCCCAGTGTAAGAAATAGAGTTCAGGCAATAAGTATAAGACTTGACACTAAGAATTATATATACCATTATATAATTATAAACAGAAGTATAACTTACTTGTTAAACTTGAGCCTCTTTTTTTATTTTTGCTAGAAGATGATTTAGTACATAAAAAACAGTGCATGGACAATGTTGAAACCACTAGAGCAAGTTGCTAACTCTACCTTTGGCATGACCATCAGCAGAGAGAGTAAGTAGCTCCCTAGCATAATCTAAATCTGTGCCTATCCAATGCATCATTCTCCAAATCAACCTAAATATGTCTTGGAAAGACCACCAAGGAAGTAGAAGTTCCCGACTTTAACGCCTTCTTCGTAAGATAGTCAGCTATGAGGTTGGCCTCACGAACGCAGTGGGTGATCTTCTAAGGGATATATTCTAAGAATGGGAGGGTAAATATCCATTTTTGAAGAATAAACCAAGGAATTTGATTCTTGTGGATCGCTGACACCACTGCAGCTGAATCAAATTCGATCCACAAACCTCTAGCATTCATGGATTTCGCCATCAGAATTCCTTCCATCACTACATCAAACTCCTCCTCATATATCTTTTTTGTGCCCATAAATATGCTGAAAGAGTTGCAGATCTAACCTTCACTATCACGAAGAACACCTTCCGCCCCTGCCCTGCCTGGGTTGCCCAGGGAACTCTCGTCAACGTTGACTTTAATCCAATTTAATGGGGGTTTACACCAATGCACTTCCAAGGGCGGAGAAAATTTGGGATTCTCTACAGCCAATCCCAACTTCCTGCAACACAAAACATCAAAAATGGCTTTCACCTCATCCTTAGAGCTCCCTAAGCAGAGACTAAGTTCCTGACGAATATATTCAAAAGAATAATTCGCAGGTCTTGTTTTTTCCTCATTCCGCCTCCTATTTCTCTCCCCCTAGATATGGGTTACAATAATGGTGAATCCCATCAACGAGCGAATCTTTAAACTAATACTTCTCGCCTTCGTCTTCCACCACTTCAGCAAATCTTCAACCGACTGCTGCATAGACCAAGCAACACCGAAGCAATTTGTAAGTCTTTCCCATATCTCCACCGAGTAGGGACAATTGAGGAAGATATGATCCATGCTTTCCTCCTCTTGATCACAGAGAGAGCATTTAGAAGCCAATTGGATCCCCTTTTTTCTAACAATTTCATCAGTAGGCAGCCTTCCATGAGCTAGTCGCCACCCTAAGGTAGAATACCTGGGAGGAGCCTTTTGCTCCAAATCACAGAGCACCAGTACTCCAATGGAGACTTTCTTCTAATATCCTCCCATGCAGAAGCAGTCGAGAAAGAGCCCGACGACATCAGTTGCCAGGCACAAACATCTTCCAAAGGACCATTGGAAAGCTTGATCTCCTTAATAACCTTGAAAATATTACTAAGGAGTTTAGAGCTGACATCCAGGAGATCCCATTCACCATTCTTGATAAATTCACTCACCTTGGCCAAATTAGTGAGGGAGGTAAGGTCCTTAGAGTTAATTTCTTCCACCACAGATTTCAGACCCCACCACTTGTCCTTCCAGAAATTTGTCAGGCTGCCATTACCAATAATCCATCTCTCATTATTCTCCACAAAATTCCACATCTTGCTAACACCCAAAGCTATAGAGGAAGGCCGATAGCCCTTATTAAAATTCCCTTCCTTCTTAACAAAACGAGCCATGAGAAAAGAGCTTGCAATAGACTTCTCATGTTTGATTCTCCAGACCAACTTGCTCAGCATAGTCCTATTAGAATCTCTAAGTCTCCTGATCCCCAATCCCCCTTCTTCCTTAGGCTTACAAAGGAGATCCCACTTCACCGTGATTGATCTCGTGGTATCCACCTCCCCTGTTCAAATAAAATTCCTCATCCATCTCTCCATTGTAGCAAGGAGGGAGGAGGGCCACTAATACGCTGCAAAAGTATGGTTAGGAATGCCAAAGATGAAAAACCTAACCAACTCCACTCTACCCGCCATCGATAGGAGCTTCCCTTTCCATCCAGCTAACCGACCCTTCACCCTGTCCATTATGGGCAGCAAAGCTTCCTTCTTCACTTTTCCCTTGAAGATATCCACACCAAGGTATCTCGTAGGGAAGTTACAAATTGGAATTCCCAAGGTCGCAGAGATGGATTGCTTTCAGCTCGGAGCAATATTCCCAAGGAATCACTTGCTTTTGTCAAAATTAACATTCTTCCCCGAGAACTCTTGATACTTCAACAAAAAATCTTTCAGATTTTGCACATACCTCAAAGAAGCATTTGAGAAGATGAAGATGTCATCGGCAAAGAGAATGAGGCCAGGGGATGGGACACCTTTAGGGCCTTTAATCGGCTTCAGTATGCTGGACTGAACTAGCTTCGATAGACCTCTGGTTAGAACTTCTTCCATGAACAACATGGGAGAGATAGGGTCACCTTGTCTCAGCCCTCCACAGAGAAGAAACCCTGAGGGCCCCCATTAACAAGTATCAATATATTAGTTGATATCAAAATCTGATTTAACCATGTAATCCACCTTTCAGAAAAACCAAATCTTCGCAGCATATGAAAAAGAAAAGACCGAGAAATGGTATCGTAGGCTTTTCTTATGTCTATCCAAACCTCCTCCTCCAGTGGAAGAAAACAACAGATTAGCTAGCTCGGACGCCACACTGATATCGTCATGAATCAACTTCCCCTTCTAAAAGGCCCTTGGCTCTTCAAAGATAATTCTAAAAAGGAAAGGTTTGAGGCGCATTGCCATCACCTTAGAGATAATTTTGCAGAAATAGTTTCCCATATACAAGGGATGGAAATTATCTAGAGACTCAGCCCCATCCACCTTAGGGATCAGAACAAGGAAGTTGTTGCTAACTCCTCTGGGCATACAACTCGTACTGAAGAAGTACCTCACACCATTGGACACCTCCCTTTCCATTATCTGCCAGCAACGCCTATAAAAATCATCTGAGAAGCTGTCAGGGCTAGGGGAGCTATCTGGGTCTAATTCCCACGCTGCCTTTCTAATCTCCGTATCCCCAGGAGGGGAATCAAGATGGAATACATTTGGTTTTTGCAAGCCCAATGGTATGCTATCCAACAAGTCCATATGATCAACGGTTGGCACAACTCTGTGAAAACCCTCATAAAAATTTACAATGTATTCCCCCAACTTGCTCTGCCCTTCAACAACTGTCCCATCCTGATTTTTGAGAGATCTGATAGTGTTTCTGTTTCTTCGCATTTTTACTGACAAATGGAAGAACTTAGAGTTCCTATCACCTTGCTTCATCCACCTTGTCCTTGCCTTTTTAGCCGAAAGCTTTTTATGATTTTCTAGAGCCTTTACCAGGGCAGTCTTTGCATTTGCCTCTATAGAAAAGAGATGATCATCCATCCCATTCATCTCAATCAAATCTTACACTTGAGAAAGATTCCTTTTAGCATCTTCCAGGGCTCTAGAAAATTTGGGAAAAGATCTCGCCCATCTCTTTAAAGCCCCTTTAAGATGCTTTAGCTTGTTCATGAGGACAAAATATAGGCATCCCTGAGCACCATTCAGCCCAAGAGGAAGCCAATACACTATCAAAATCTTCATGGTCCATTCAAAATTTGTTAAAGTGAAACAGACAATTGTAGGGGCGCTGGCTACTGCCAGACTTCAACAATAGAGGAGGATGGTCTGAGGCAACCTGAGCCCATTCCTGTTGAGAGCAATCTTGAAAGCAAGAAATCCACTCCTCATTGCAGAAACTCCTGTCCAAGACCGCACAGACATTGCCTCTGCGACGGTTATTAGACCAATTGAATTTACAACCAATTGATGGCACCTGAACCATAGAGTAAGCATCGACCATGGCCCCAAACTCTGTTGTCGACCCTAGGCTAAAGTTCCAAGGGCCGCGTTTTTCATGGAAGAGAAGAGTAGCATTGAAATCCTATAGGATAGCCCACAGTGTAGGAGATTGGGGAGAATCCGCCACCAAACCCAGCCATAAAGACCTTCTGTCCACTCTAAAACTGCTAGCCTGCACAACAAATATTCGTACCCGATACAGGCCCCAAATCAAAGAAATCGTAACATGTTGCTCTGATTCAGAGACAATCACATGGCAACTCAAATTTCTTCTCCACAAAATTCATAAATTAGGAATCCTACCCACACGGTTATTATGAATAAAATCACAATGAAATCCTAATTTATTAAAAAATAACTTAGGGAAAGTACTCACATCAACCATAGGTTCAGCAATACAAAGAAGGTCTGGATCCTCCTTCGCGATTAAATCCCTCAAGGCACATCTCATAGCCGCCTTCTTCATTCCTCTAATATTCTAGAAGAGGATCTTTATAAATTCACTTTTTAGACGTAGGCTGATGATTAGACATTGAAGTCTGCCCGTCGCTATAGTGTATTTTTCCTTTCGTTTAGCTTCACCCTCCACACAACATATAGCACTATCAAGAGCAGCCACTTCTTGGTGATAAATGATCACTCTCCCTCTCACAATACAAGGACAAGCAAGAAATAATGTGCTCTGCGCCCCCCTATTCCTAGCTATAACCGCTTTTACCACCACCAGCCTGCCCGCGACCTCCACGACCACCAACATAGACTACTTTGGTCTTGTGTAGGGGCAAGGTATGGGGCTCCGACGATCTGCCTTCACTTCTCAATGTACCTAGGTCGGCATCCTCTGCACCAACCTGTAGCTCATTGTCTTTGGGCGCCTGAGATCCATCTGACCTATAATCAGAGTCCACTGGGTTAGATCCATATCCACTTCCCCCGGGTGGGTTATCCACTATGACAAGATCCTGAGTGATCTGATTCTGGGCATTACTTATTACGAGAATAACTTCCAAACTAACGTGGTCCAAATTTTCATGAGTCCTATTGAAAGAAGCCACTAAATCTTCCCTTCCTATCTGATTGGTTCTAGGAATGGCAGTTTCAACAAAAGATGGAGGAGAAGGATTTCCTTCCATCCGTAGACTCCTAGCACTACTGAAGTCGCTGGACTATTCAGAAGCCACAATCGTGCCCTCCTCCAGCCTAAGATCATCACCCAAGTGCTCTTCTTCCCCCCTGTTTGCACCTCTCATCTCTGCCTCCTTCTTTTCCCTACAACCGGAAGTGGAATGGCCCAATTTTTTGCAAAAACTACAACATCCAATGTCATCTTCATAGGTAATTCTCTGTTTGAACTAGAAAAGAGTTTCCTTCCCTATCTGTCTCCTTTCTATATGTATCTCCTCCACCCTGCTTCCACCCAACTCCACCTCCACTAGAACTCGAGCAAAATTCCCCATAGAACCTGTGAACGTTCTTCTATCAATCGCGATAGGTCTTCTAGAAGCTTTTGCCATAGAGAGCAATATTTTCTCATGCCAATACTCTATTGGCAACTCAGGGTAACGGATCTAGACTAGTTTGGTCTAAATATGATCTTCATGTATGTTGAATTCCAGTCGCCAACATTGAAAATGTATGATTGCCCCTTTACCTTTTCCGGCCCTCTTTTCCACATGGAGGCCATATCCCCTTCAAGTTCAAATTGGAACAAAATATAGCCTTTACCCATTGGAGCTAGATCAACCTTTCCTCTTAAATTCTAGGCATCCTTTAGTCATTTTGCACATCATCCATTGACAGAAAATGAAAATTCACCCTACCAATTAAGGCATAATTAAAATTCTGAAGCTTCTCTTCATTTGCCTCTTGTGGTATAACCACTTTGGTGAGTGATCCGACATGAATTGGGTTAGGCAAGTCTTCTACATCCGGTAAAGGTCTACATCATAGCATAGGATTGTTTCTTACCTCCATTCTTATTCTTCTCATTCATACCTGGGATTGCAGCTAAGCCACCTCTTCGACATGCTGAGCAGTCTCCACCACCATCGGGACAGCTGTCAGGGACACCGGATCATTCCTAGTCCTAGGAACTGAAGAAAGAGGTCGTTGGGAACTAAGAATAAGCCTCCAAAAATTAGTAATCCTTCTTTGTTTTCCTCAATCAGGTGGACGGTCACCATAAGGGGCCGAGCAGCCACCCACAGATCGAGCCACCTCCACCTCAGAGCTTTTCTCTCCTAAATTGTCCATTCCCCTTTCTCAACACCATGTACCAATTAAACTTGATCCTCTTAAATGATGACAATATTCCTCTAATCTGTATAATGTTTAGTTGAATTGGTATACTCTCCTTAAGGTATTTCAATGCCACGTAAATGTATGCAACCAGGTTCACCATACTTCCTCACTTCCAAGATAAAACAACTCTTAAATCACTTAAGGTGCACTCTAATAAATGATTACAACAGGCCAAAGGTAATACTCAGAAATCCAATAAAGACAGTGGATAGAAGTAGAAAACAAAGATCCAGAGCACTTGCAGAGAAAAGGGAAAGCAAAACTCTCTCATAGAATGTATGTACATATTTTGTACAATACCAAATGTATAGTAGGATTTTGTAACCTTAGAACGTAAAACTCTCTCATAGTATGTATGTACATATTTTGTATAATACCACATGTATCGTAGGATTTTGTAACCTTTAAATTGAACCTGAGTTCACTATTTATAGACAGTGGTTGGTATACGAATGGGTATAACTATACAGGTACCCATACAGATACAAATGTAACTCTATGCATGGGTAAGTGTAAGTATGTGACGACCCTAGACCCAGCCTAGGATTTTTAGACATCAACAATACACATGATCTTTAAGTTATAGGCGATAATGAATTGGAGTAGCATCTGCACATTACATAAATGTAAGCAAGAGTTAACTAAACTAATATAATATTAAAATTCAAAGTTCAACTATCTGTTTCAAATTTCAAACTTAAAGTAAGGTTGAATTAAATTATGTCATCAAAGTCTAACTCAAAGTCTACACCATCAAAAAATAAAAATCATTGTCTTCTTCGAATCCATAAGCAATGTCCTCCTACTGATCAATAATAGGTCAACATTCACGTCATGTTCACAATAGTTCTCACCAACGTCATCTATAAGTTATGAGGGTAAGTCTCTGGGAAGAAACTAAATAAGTAGAACCACCACACTAAACAAGTTTGATAACTATCATACAATCAATAACATGAAAGATATATTTAGTATAATATAAATTTTTTTAAGAAAACAATAAATAAGCATACCACACATACTTATATTGCTACATTTATATAGTCGTTTAAGTATATATGATGACTAAAAAAAAAAAAACTAAACAACGAATTCACAATATCATCTATGAATAGTCAATGCATCACAATTCCACATTGCCTCCACTCAACGTATAGAAACTCGTAAAAACTATTTAGTGTCTAACCTCCTAAAGACCAAGTCATACCTCCCGAAGGTCAAGTAATAATTGGTAGATCCTACCGAGGGTAGATTACGTCATCTGGTAGTCCATAGTTCCACTAAGGAAAAGTCCAATGAACGCCAATGTTTATAAGGTGAGACAACAACAACAAAGTCAACCAAAAATGAAATATATATATATATATATATATATAAACAAGTTCAAAATTTAAGTGTGATCAATACTCTCATTCCTCTTTAGTACCCTCTATGTGAACATAAAATCAACTTCAAATTTTTTTTTTTTTTGGTTAAAAATTACCAAAATAACAATTATAAATAGAAAAGCAATGATCAAGAAAATCTCACATTCCTCATCAATCAAAGCCGGTAATGTAAAGCATCATTACCACAACAAACAACGCATCTCATACATAAAAATAATAAAATTTGATAAACCAAAATTAAAAGAATACATGCAGAAACAAAAACTTAGGTGGTATAAGAATCATGTAATGAACATAGTATATTACTCCATACAATCATAATCGCAACTTAACACTTTTTTTTGGTAAAGGTCAACAAGATTTTATTAAAAAATAATGAATAAAATATAGAGAAACCCATTTGGGCATAATTGAAATAGAAAACCAGATCTCAATTCCATCTTTGGCATTGCTATCAACAAAAAGAGACCTTGATCGTTGTCGTGAGCGAATCAAAATAAACCCTAACTAAACTATGAGATAGTGGTAAGAAAGGGGTCGAACCCATAGAGAACTAGAAGGCTATATCTACTAAGATTGAGGTGAATGCTGTTTTAAAAATCAAATTTGTAAAATTCAGAATTGAAATTAAAATTAAGTAAGCCAATTAGCAAGAATAAGAACTAAAGATAAGAAGTTATCCTTAGGTCTTGAATCCATTTTGGTATTATTACTAATTTCTGGTTCATACTTTGGGTCACTAAAACTACAAGTTCCAATGCAACCACAAAAACACAATCTCTGGCTATCCTAAACATAACCTATCCTGTCAAGCACTATCGTCTATCGCTTTCGCTTAGCAAGCTTAGTTTGATTGGTTAAAGGACATCATTAGTGTATGCCAAAAATCAACATAAAATACCATTGTTTGAATAGAATAATTGAATTATAGAGACAAATATTCTAAACTAATTTATCTATTAAAGATCATCCACAATGGGAGGGGATCTTTGACATCAAATAATCAAGTATGAATTCTAACCAGAAATTAATAACAATAACTCAAAACTTCACGTAAACCTAAAAGTAGAAAGGGGACTTAGCCACTCATGGTACTAATGAATGAATGGCAGCAATGATAATGGTGGTGATGAACCATTGGCGCAATGGCAATCCTCTCTGTGCAATGTTGTCACTGAAAATCCATCCCAAAGAAGGTTTGATCCAAGAAGAAAGGAGAATTCTGAGAACCAAGAAGGAAAAACTAGCAAGGGCTGATGGGTGTGAGGGGTGTGATATGGCAGCCTAAGTCCTAAAGAATGAGTGTAAGAAGTGTGTCTAAAGAGAAGGACTGAGAGGGATATATGGGGGAGAGAGAGATGCGTGTGTTATGGTAGAGGTGGACTTGGGTTAAGAGAGTGAGGGGGGAAAACATGTGTGATGTAGGAAACCATGGGAGATGTGAGAGAAAATAGGAGAAAGAGAGAGAGATTGACTAAATTAAAGGAAATTAGGTGGGAGAGAGGGAAACCGTGGCAGGGGAGAAGAAATAGGGAAAAGAAAGAGTGGGATGTGTGTGTAAGATGAGAGAGAAAATAGAGAAATTGTAGGAGGGAGAGGTTCAGTGGGAGATGGAGATGGAGAACCGTGGGTAGGGTATAGTGATGGTATGAGATTGGGAAAGAGTGAGATAGAGATTAGCTAACTTAGGACAGGAGAGAGAGAGAGAGAGAGAGAGAGAGAAATGTGGGACGGGGGAGAGATCCTAGGAGATGGGAGATAGAGAAAGAATAGGGAGAGAACGTGGATGAGAAGAAAGAAAATAGGAGAAAGAAAGATGTGTGAGATTGGAGAGATAAGATAGAGAGAGATCTACAAGAGGAGGGTTTTAGGAGATGGTAAGGACAAGGAGAGAGAAAAGGTTGAGATAAAGTAGGAGAGGGAAGAGGAGATAGGCGTGTGAACTAGGAGAGAAGGAGAACCGTGGGGTTCTCTCTCTCTCTCTCCTCAATTTCCCCTATTATTTATTATTTATTTATTTTTTATCCTCTTTCTCTCTTAGAAATTCTAAATTTGCCCTTGATCCTTTGCCTTCTTCTAGACTGAACCACATCCGTTCATTTAACATCAAATCCATGCATATCTCTTGAAAACCCTGCAAGCATAAAAATCATATTATGTAGCCAAATTAGTCATGAACATCTGATTAGAATTAATAATTAAATATTCATTTCATGAATAATTACTACCTGATCAGACTTGGACTAAGACAGATCAAAACCTAATCTCTAACTCCACTGTCACACCCCACTTCCAGTAGACCCAACTTACCGTGTAGGAATACTAGTGGTATGAGTAAGACACCCGTCTTACGAACCTATCAGGATCTCTGATAGTAGTACCTTAACTATTCATAATCTCGCAACACAAACCAACCAATAGCAGTGGAATCAAAGTATAATAGTGAGATCATAAATATAATGGAAAATGTCTAATGATAACGTAAATATCTATAACCAAGTTATTATGTTACAATTATCCAAGACTTATAAATATAAATTCCAAAGTATATCATTCATAGTTTTATAACAAAAATAATCAAAAGTACGCCACACATCTCAGGGTGCCACGTAAGCACAGACATCACAGGCACAATCTTGGTTATGCTCCCCTGCTTCCGACATCCACCAGTCGCTCACTCCGTACTCTGGTCTAGAGGGAAGAGAGTCACAAGCCATAGGCACGACTGTACCAGCATCATCATCTAAAAGGGGGTATATACGTGGGGTGAGCTTTCTAACTTGCTCAGTGAGGGGCGGAGTTTATGCACAACCAAGCAAAGGCAATCACATAAATAATTCATGATGCATGATTACAGGAATTAAACAAATAGTCCATGATGCTCGTGATGTAATTTATTTATTTTATCATCCACTTGGCAATACAACTAAGTCTGGTAATGCTACTATGGCACATTAGGTTGTATCCCTCGTCTCGAAACTACCATCAACTATGCAATGATACAAGCCTTAGCCGTGATTAGGAGCCTGGCAGTCAAGGCACTGGTATGTCCATCAGCCATGACAGACAAGTTCCTGCCTCTAGTAACAATCACATCATACCGTAGGTGTGGCATTCTGGGAAGGTTCATCGAACATACAACAATTGAGTTATCCAACACCTTATCCCCTGTTGGCAAGGGGAAGTAGCATGGGGAATGTTACCCAAGGACAATATTCTACATGCCTTCATAATGATATAGTTAGTATGGACCACTCAACATCGGCATGACCATCAGCCACGAAGCGGGTCCATCTCCAAGTATAGTCTCGGGATACACGATACTAGGAGCACATCAATCACAAGGTGTAACCCACGACTATGTACCTATCTAACATGCAAAATAGTTAAGTATGGACTACACAACACCGGTATCCCCATTGGCCACGAAACGTATCCATTTCCAAATGCAGTCCCGGAGTAGATGATATCGGTAACACATCAGCCAAAAAGTGTAATCCGTGATTACAACTAACTCTAATACACATAATCAATGCATAAATGTGAGAAAATACGGTAATCATGGTACCGGTACCACCTCGGCCACATTAGATTCGGTCTCATGCATACAACAATCACGTGGCGATCATGGTATTGGTACCACCTCGGCCACACCAGATCTTGCCACACATATCCATATACACCTCATGTCAATTTCATCAAAATAATACGTGTGATAGAACATCATCATCATTTAAGCAATTTAAACAATCATGCAAGAATCTATACATGTGAGCAATTCTAAAATAAATAAAAATTCCCAAAAATAAATGTCAACAATCCCTCACCTTGATTAGGCTTGTGCAGATTGGGGTTCAAGTATGGCCATTGATCATTTGATTTAATTTTAGCCTCGGGGTATGTGTGCATCACTATCCTAGGCATAGAGGTAATTGAATGTCAATATGTGTTGGGGACATCGGGAGGGGCCCACAGGGATCACCCCCAAAGGGTACAGACAAGGTCCCACTATGATAGTACTATCACCGAAAATAGACATTGTCCACTAGAAATATCAGACCTGTTTCTGATGGACATAATAGAGGGCTCCTAAGGCTCGAATGGTCATCAAAAACAGTCACCGAAAATAGACCCAGTGTTTCTAGTGGCACTACAGACACTACCCGTGAGAATTAGGGTTTTCTTGCTCGGGTCCGATCGTCAAGATTTGTTTCATGGAGTTTATGGGGATTTTTCTAGCATCATTTTAAGCCATTAAAATCCTAATTCCATCCAGCCATTTGGAAGATAAATCGATCAAACGACCAAAACCCTAGGTGGTCATTTGATCAATCTTGTTACTGGACTCACTGTACTTGGTTTGAGCACAACAACAATACCAGGGAGGTGAAAAACGAAATCCCCAAACTCAATAGGGTTTGTGGGCCAAGATTCCATCGATACCTAGCTTACCCTAGCTTAAAATGAAGAGAGAGAGTGGTAGGAGAGGTTGCACTTACCTTTGACAAGGATTCTGACAACTAGGCAGGCAGCCGGCACCAAGGTGAGCTTCCCTCCTCCTTCTTCCTTCCCTCTCCCACGTTCTTGTACAAGTGAGAAATGAGGAAATGGTTCCTCATTTCCACTTATATAGTGAGGCCTTTACTAGGTTTCATTTGGTTGAACCCTATCCGATCAAAGTAGGTTAATACGACTTCTGGGGCACGTGGACCCAAATCCTTTGGTCCATTAGGTGTACATGTCATGTGGAATGTGTGGGGAAGAAATAGGGATCATCCGGGCCTATCCACGATGCGGGTGGTGGGTCCCACGGGCATCAGTACCCAACCAGCAGCCTAAATCGCTAGCAGAAATAGCAAGCGAAAACAGGCCCAGGCTATTTTTGATGGTATATTTTTGGTGGTTAAGATAGTCTACTGTCTTGACTGCTTTCTGTCCACCAGTTGGTCTCACATGGGTAGTTGCCCTACGCTGTGTTCATAGTCTTCCGATAATTTTGGTGAGAGTCGGGATTCAGGTGTGGGGTGTCGGGTCACTTACCGTCTAGGATCGGAAGGTATGAATCCCCTCCAATTGGACTGTCAAGTGATACATGAACATGTAGGGTCATCTCTCCCCTTCTATAATGGGTAGCTATGAGCCAAAACCCGATGGTACTTCCCACCTTCGGTCCGAGACCTATCACAACAGTTCAAATTAGACCAGCTCAGGGCACTGGTGTAACATTCCCCCCACCTTACAAGAATTTCATCCTTGAAATTCCACGTACCGGATAAATTAAATCATCCAGGGTAATGCTTCTTCATTTCCTCTTTATGCTCCCAGGATGCTTCGTGCTCTAGGTGGTTCATTCACTTCACCTTAACAAAGGATACGGTGCGATTGCAGAGAATGTGGTCTTTTAGGTCAACAATCTTCTCCGGATACTCCATGTAGGCATGGTCCTCGTCCAACTCAAGAGGTATGTAAGTCAACATGTGAGTGGGGTCAGAAATGTACTTCCTTAATATGGACATATGGAAGACATCATGTGTACGCTCCAACTCAGGTGGTAAAGCTTTCCTATAAGCCACTAGTCCGATCATCTCCAGTACATCGTAAGGTCCTATAAATCTATGACTCAACTTTCCCTTCTTGCCGAACCGTTTTACCCCTTTAACCAGGGAGATCTGCAAGAATACCTTGTCTCCAACCCCAAACTCCAGATGCTTTCTCCTAACATCTACATAGCTCTTCTGTCTAGACTGAGCTGCTTTAATTCTCTCTCTAATCACATTCACCTTATCACTAGCAGCTTGTATCAAGTCTGGACCCAGAATATGTCGCTCACCAACCTCATCCCAATAGAGTGGAGTTTGAAACTTCCTACCATACTGTGCTTTAAATGGGGACATTCCAATGGTGGCCTAATAACTGTTGTTATAGGAGAACTCAATAAGAGAAATGTGCTCATCCCAACTGTAACTCATATCCAAGGCACATGCTTGAAGTAGGTCCTCCAAGGTCTGGATAGTCCTCTCCAACTGGCCATCAGTCTATGGGTGAAATGTTGTGCTGAAATTTAACTGTGTGCCCATAGCCTTCTTCATACATGTCCAAAACTTGGAAGTGAATCTGGGATTTCGATCAGAGATAATGCTAACTGGTACACCATGCAATCGGATGATGTTGTCAATGTACAGCTTGACCAACTTGTCCATAAAAAATGTGACTTTAATTGGGATGAAGTGAGTTGCCTTGGTCAAGCGGTCCACAGCTACCCAAATGGCATCCATATCCTTTTGAGTGTGGGGTAGGCCTGTGATGAAGTCTATAGTAATATTCTCCCATTTTCACTCTGGAATAGGTAGTTATTGTAATAACCCATAGGGCCTTTCTTTTTCAACCTTGACTTGCTGGCATGTGAGGCATCTAGACACATGTGTGGCCACATCATTCTTCGATCCCTTCCACCAGTAGATGCCCTTGAGGTCCTTATATATTTTGGTGTTGCTGGGGTGAATGGAGTATGGAGAGCTATGTGCCTCTCTCAAAACTGTATCTCTCAAATCACCATCACTAGGCAGGCATAACCTCCCCTTGAATTTGAGAATCTCGCCTTTAGTTACTGAGAAATCTGGGTATTTTTGAGTTCCTTCCTTACAATATGTTATCAGCTTTTTCAATTCTGCATCAGTACCCTAAGTTGTAGTGATCCTATCCACTAGACTAGGTTGTACCACTAATAACGATAGTGATAAGGTGACACCTTCCACTAGTAGCTCCAAATCTAGTTTCCTAGCCTCCTCTATGAGATGCTCATTGGTGGTTAGTGATGCAAGAGTCAGTGACTGGGATTTCTAACTAAGTGCATCAGTTACCACATTGGCCTTTTTCTGGGTGATAGTGGATAGTACATTCATAGTCCTTCATCAACTCTCACCAATGCCTCTATCTCATGTTGAGCTCATTTTGGGTGAAGAAGTACTTGAGGCTCTTATGGTCACTGTAAATCTCACTCTTCTCACCATACAAGTAATGTCTCAAGATTTTCAATGCGAAAATCACTGCCACTCCAAATCATGAGTAGGGTAGTTTTTCTCATAATCCTTCAACTGACAGGATGCATAAGCAATGACTTTCCTATGCTGCATCAATACATAATCCAATCCTAGCTTGGAGGCATCACTATGCACAACTATACCACCTGTACCTGTCGGGATAGTCAAAATTGGAGTTGATACCAACATTTTCCTTAGTTCCTTGAAGCTCTTCTCACAAGCATCGGACCACTCAAATTTCACACCCTTTCGTATGAGTCGGGTCATTGGGGTAGCAATGTGGTAGAAGTTCTCAATAAACCTCCCATAGTATCCGTCCAATCTCAAAAAACTAGGTATGTCTACCACATTCTTAGGGGTCTCCCATTTTAGAACTACCTTCACCTTTCCTGGGTCAACCTCTATACCCTTGTCTGAGACAATGTGGCCTAGGAATGCCACCTGTGACAACCAGAACTCAAACTTGCTGAATTTGGTGTAGAGTTGCTTCTCTCTCAGACGTTGTAGCACTAACCTCAGGTGGACAACATGTTTCTTTGCACTCCTGGAGTATTCCAAGATGTCATCAATGAATACAATCACAAACTTGTCTAAGACATCCTGGAATACTTGGTTCATCAAATCCATAAATTCAGCTGATGCATTGGTTAACCCAAATGACATCACCAAGGACTCATAATTTTCATATCTTGATCTGAAGGCTGTCTTGCTAACATCACTATCCTTGATCCTGAGATGGTGATAGCCTGATCTAAGGTCAACCTTGGAGAATACCTTGGCACCCTGTAACTGATCAAACAAATCTTCTATCCTTGGCAAGGGATACCGGTTCTTGATGGTTAACTTGTTAAGCTCCAGTCGATGCATAGCCTCATACTTCCATCCTTTTTCTTGATGAACAGTGCCGGTGCACCCCATGAAGACACGCTAGGTCTAATGAATCCCTTCTTCAGAAGATCCTGAAGTTACACTTGTGATTCCTTTAATTCGGTGGGGGCCATGCAGCAAGGGGCTTTTGACACTGGTGTCGAGCCGGGGAGAAGATCTATAGCAAACTTTGTCTCTTGGTCCTGGGGTAAACCTATCAAGTCATCTGAAAATACATTAGGAAATTCCCTCACCACATCTATCTTGGTCAACGGTCTAACCTCTATCTCAGTATCTATCACAGATACTAGGTAGCCTTGACATCCTTTATCCAGTGGCTTCTTCATTTGAAGGGCTGATATAATAACCTTCTTAGGTTTCTTGGGCTTATCCCCTTTAAAGATGAACTTACCCTCGTCACGGGGTTTGAAAATGATTATCTTCTCTGCACATAGCACACTGGCTCTGTATGCGGACAACCAGTCCATCCCTAGAATCACATCACAATCGGTCAAGTGAGCATTCAACTCATGTCCACTTATGGTCACTGGACAAGGCTCATACATATAGTTTAGACCTACCACACTTCTTATGGGGGTACTCACTACTAAACACTGAGTCAAACGTTTAGGTGGAATTCCTATCTTCTTTGTAAATGTTGGTGACACAAATGAATGCGAGGCTTCTAAGTCAAAACACATGTGCAGGCAATAATGATATCAATAATATACTATCACTACATTGGATGCAGCCTTTGCATCTTCAACGGTCATGGTGAACATCATTCCTTGTGTTCTCTTGCCTTATGGGGGTTGTGCTAGTTTGGAGGCTGCATAGGTCTGCTATGGCCTAGGTGGTAATTTAATTCCTTATCTTTATTTCTGTCAGTTCATGAATTCCTAGGTATTTAGGCTAGTTAGGATATTCCTGCTTTCTGTCATTTTATTTTATGAAAATGGTGTAGGCTTATGTATTCAAGTTTATATAATGAAACGACTTTGACACATATGCTTGTCTCCTAGTTGTACAATTTTTATTAATTAATGTCTTTGAAATTTTTATTTTCAATCCTAATCCCCAAATCATGGTTCGGTTGAGATTGTGAGTTAAGATAGAGCATCTTTACTCTAATTCCAAACTGTTGCACCCCACATCTAGTAGACCCAACTTCCATGTAGGAATACTAGTGGTGTGAGTAAGATGCTTACAAATCTTACGAACCTACTAGGATCTCTAATAGTAGTACCTTAACGATTCACAATCTCACAACACAAACCAACCAATAGCAAAGAAATCAGAGTATAACAGTGAGATCATAAATATAATAGGGAACGTCTAGTGATAACATAAATATCCATAAACAAGTTATTCTGTTATAATTATCCATGACTTATAAATATAAATTCCAAAGTATATCATTCACAGTTTTATACCAAAATAGTCAAAAGTATGCCACACATCTCAGGGTGCCGCGTAAACACAGACATCACAGGCACAATCCTAGTCATGCTTCCTTGTTTCGGCATCCACCAGTCATTCACTTCGTACTCAGGTTCGAAGGAAAGAAAGTCACAAGCCATAAGCACGACTGTACTTGCATCATCATCTAAAAGGAGGCATATACGTCGGGTGATCTTTCCAACTCGCTCAGTGAGGGGTGGGGTTCATGCACAACCAAGTAAATACGATTGCATAAATAATTCATGATACATGATTACAGGAATTAAACACATAGTCCATGATGGTCGTGATACAATTCATTTATTTTATTATCCACCTAGCAATATAACTAAGTCTGGTAAATGTTACCACACACATTAGGCTATATCCACTATCTTGAAACCGTCATCAACTACATAGTGACACAAGCCCTAGTCGTGATTAGGAGCCTGTCGGTCTAAGTATGTGTCGATTAGTCACCTAGCAAACCCTTGATAACCCCGTCCTACTAGTCATGGCACCGGTACGTCCATCGGTTATACCGGATAAGTTTCTACCTCGGACAACAATCACATCGTACCGCAGGTGTGGCATTCCGGGAAGGCTCATCGAACATACCATAATTAGGTTATCCAACACCTTAGCCCCTGTTGGCAAGGGGATATAGCATAGGAAATGTTACCTAGCCACAATATCCTCTATGCATTCATAATGATACAGTTAGTATGGACCACGCGACACCAGTATGTCTATCGGCCACGAAGCTTGTCCATCTCCAAGTATACGGTCGGGAGCACATCGGCCATAAGGTGTAACCCACGACTATATACCTATCTAGCATGGAAATCAATTAAGTATGGACTACACAACACTGGTATCCCCATCGGCCACAAAGCGTATCCATTTTCAAATGTAGTCCAGAGTAAATGATACCGGTAACACATTGGCCACAAAGTGTAATCCGTGACTACAACTAACTCTAATACAATCAATGCATGAATACGATAAACATACGGAAATCACGGTATCGGTACCACCTTGGCCACATCAAATTTCGTCTCATGCATACAATAGTCACGCAGCTATCATTGTATCGGTACCACCTCGGCCACACCAGATCCTGCCATATATATCAAAATAATACATGTGATAGAACATCATCATCATTTCAGAAACTTAAACAATCATGCAAGAATCTATACATGTGAGCAATTCTAAAATAAATAAACATTCCCAAAAATAAATGTCAACCAACCCTCACCTTGATTAGGCTTGTGCAGATTGGGGTTCAAGTATGGCCACCAGTCATTCGATTTAATTACGGCCTTAGGGTATGTGCACGTCACTGTCCTAGGCACAAAGGTAACTAAATGTCAATACTTGTCGGGGACATCGGGAAGGGTCCACAGGGATCACCCCCAAAGGGTACAGACAAGGTCCCATAATGACAGTACTGTCACTGGAAACAGGCATTGTCCACCAGAAATATCAGACCTATTTTTGGTGGACATAACAAAGGGCTCCTAAGGCTCGAATGGTCATTAAAAACAGTCACCATAAATAGACCTAGTGTTTCGGATGGTATATTTCTTGTGGCAGTATGGACACTGCCTGTGAGAATTGGGGCTTTTCGGCTCAGGTCCGATTGCCAGGATTTGTTTTATAAAGTTTGTGGGGGATGTTTCTAGCATCATTTTAAGCCATTAAAATCCCGATTCCATCAAGCCATTTCGAATATAATTTGATTGAATGATCAAAACCCTAGGTGGTCATTTGGTTAATATTGTTACCGGAGCTCACCAGACTTGGTTTGAGCTTGGAAATGGCACCAAGGAGGTGAAATATGAAATCCTTGAGCTCAATAGGGTTTGTGGGCCAAGATTCCACCTATACTTAGATTGCCCTATCTTAAAATGAAGAGAGAGAGTGGTAGGAGAGGTTGTACTTACCTCCGACAAGGATTCCAGCAACTAGGTGGGCAGCAGACACCAAGGTGAGCTTCCCTCCTCCTTCTTCCTCTTCTTCTTCTTCCTTTCTCTCCTTCCTTCCCTCTCCCACATTCTTGTACAAGTGAGAAATGAGAAAATGGTTCCTCATTTCCACTTATACAGTGAGGCCTTCACTTGGGTCCGTTTGGTTGAACCCTATCCGATCAAAGCAGGTTAATACGACTTCTGGGGCACGTGGACCCAACTCCTTTGATCCATAAGGTTTACATGTCATATGGAATGTGTGGGGAAGAAATTGAGATTAGCCAAGGCCATCCACGATACAGGTGGTGGGTCCCATGGGCATTGGAACCCAACCAGTAGGCTAAATGGCCAGTGAAAACAGCCAGCGAAAACAGGCCCAGGCTTATTCTGGTGGCATATTTTCTGTGGTCAAGATAGTCTACTATCTTGACTTCTTATTGTCCACTAGCTGGTCTCATATGGGTAGATACCCTAGGTTGTGTTCATAGTCTTCTGGTAATTTTGGTGCATGCCAGGATTTAGATGTGGGGTGTCGGGTCACTTATCAGCTGGGATCGGAAGGTATGAATCCCCTCTAGTTGGATTGGCAAGCAATAGATGAACATATAGGGTCATCTCTCCCCCTTTTGCAATGGACAGTTGTGAGCCAAAACCTGGTGGTACTTCCCACCTCCTGTCCGAGACCTATCACAACAGTTCTAATTAGACCAGGTCAAGGCACAGGTGTAACATCCACCATCGGCATTGCCATCAGTAGACTAAGCAAATGAAATCTATCTAAAGCCTAACAACCAACCAATCACTTGAATCTATATCGGGGTCTCTCTGTGGCATCCCAATCAATATCATTAATAGTAAATCTAGAAGTTTCATTTCAAAATGTCGACGTTCTTGTTGATGCAGCATGCTTAGCAAGGCTATCAACTACCATATTCACCTCTCTGCAGCAGTGAATAATATTTCATCTAGCACCATTTAAATATCTCAGCAAGGAGAACCTTTTGACTAATGTTCTATCCAAACCA
>NC_056557.1:9972179-10018078 GCF_013358625.1 Macadamia integrifolia
TGCTCAAAGATATGATATTATAATATATATATATATATATATATTATTAATTAAATAAGTCAATATTAAAGTTGAGAGTAAGATCAGAAAAATCAAAATAAAAGTTAAATTATTGTTCAGTGGCAAAATGGTAAATCAGAGTTCAGGGGCAAAATAGTAATTTCTAGGGCAAAAACCCAAAAGTTATTCTACATTGTAGTTACATCTAATGGATGATTTTAACACTTATCAAGTACTAATGCACCCTCAATGGTCTGGTATCCCCATTTTAAGTCACCCTAACCCTACAATGGTCAAAAGATAAAAATACCCCTAAATCAGATTTCAGGGTATTACAAAGTACAATGTATACATGTATTGATATGTATAGGTGCATGTATGATAAGTACAGGTATGTACATACATAGTTGGGTTCATATAGGTATATGTACCAAGGTATATCTGCCTTCATGCATAGGACAAAGTGTGTAATGGTGTGACTTTACAAGTTTCAATTCGAAATTCAAATTCAAAATTCGAATTGAAATTTTGGATTTTGAGCCAAAAATATTAACATGTGTAAAAAAGTTTCTTTAACCAACACCAACCCACACCACACCTACACCCACACCCACACCCACACCCGTGCCCAACCCCGATCTTGATCTCGGCCTCGCCACGGTTATGAGCTAGGCGACGCTGCACGCGCGTGAATTAGTAGCATCCTAAGAATCCCCACATACATGATAAGAGGAACATTCCCTATCCAAAGGGTTTGCACCCTTAAGAAATAATCCATATATATATATCCAAGTTTTCTTTCTTCCCAAACAAATGTGGGACTAAATTTTTTAAGATGTCTTAGTTCATTATAACTCCACAAGTGCAAAACAAAAAATATAAAAGACACTTTTGGGGGCAAAAAACAAAATTAAAAAAACTCATTTTGATATTGGTTTGAATCTTAAATTCCAACAATTCCCCCACAAGTTTCAAAATATCATTAAAAATTAGACAGAATAACTGAGTATATTAAACATAGTACAACATACCGTTGCAAGTATCTTTAGATTGAACTTACACTAGGTCTGATGAACTACACTAGAAAGTACGGGTTAAATTAGACTTCTTGAACCTTTTCTCACATTTGTAGCCGACTAGCGCACCATCCATATCAATTGATATTCGAGACAACCTTTTACATGACAAAATTGGACCTTTTCACCAGCCTTGAGCCCTATCTTAGTTTCATGGATGTTTAGAGAATTCACCATTAAAACTCTCATTGGTAGGTAGCCAAACCTCCTATATCCACTTAGGTCAGCCCATAGTTTGGACCACAGTTAACACACCTTGATATACCATAATGCGACCAGCCAATGGGAGATGGACATATGTCCTAAACAGCCCATACGATGAGCCATCAACCAACCACAATATACCATTATTCAACAAATTAGTAGTAATCATGGTCAATACTTACCGTCCTAACCACCTTTTCATCAAGTCTAAGGACGACTAAGCCGAAAGTCTATCTCAAGTATGGCCCAACCCCAATCAGAGATGATCATCCCTCTTTAACCCGACCATAAAACCAAGAATGACCCTCACTACTTCAACTAGTGAAAGATAGCCCCCGCCGACCAGATACCCTATCCCTAGATTCATATCTACCATCCACATCTCACTTAGATTCATTACTTAATCATGAAATGGTGACATCCATAATCGTTTCCAAACTCAACCAATGCTAACAAACCTAGGCTATGGTTATTAAACAATTATTAGACCTAAAGATAATTGTGGTTGGGTTAACCGTTATGATCAGGTTAATTGATATGAGATCAACCACCTTAGGTCAGATGGTGATCTATCCACCGATATCTTACAAGTCCACATTAGTAAGGAAAGGGAACTATTGCCCTATAGGAGAGCTCACCGACCCAGATATGAGGGGGACTTAGCGAAAATTAGGGTAAGCAACTTGGAACACTCAGAGCTAATTTGAATTTCCCTTCTCTTTCTATAAGTATACTGACTTGAGCTTCAGAGTTTCTTTCCTGGAGACCACCTCTAGGCCATTTTTCTTATCTGTGACTTGTAGGTGTCGATCAAGTGATAATTTAGAGTAATAGATTGGCACCGTTCGTATGAAGGGAAGGAAATCCATTTGAGTGATTCTAAGTGCCAGAAATGATGAAAGGAACCAAGACATACACAAAGAAGTCCCAAGTGCATCTCCCTGATCCATCACCTCTGCCAGAAAATTAGCAAGAAGCCAAGAAGAAGTTGAGAAGGATCCCATAGTGGAAGGAGACGCAGGTTCCCTGAAGGCCCCTTAATCAAGACTCCACCTAATGCAACCGTAGGGAATCACGGTGGAGCAATTTGATGTGTTACGATAAGAGGTACAGTGCCTTACAAGAACTATAATGGATGTCTCGAAGAATCTCAACAAGGCCCCTTGCGAGAAGACCCTAACCATCATGATGTTCATCGGAAGTCCACCCCAAGCCAATCAGGCTCAACTAATAAGAGCCTAGATTGACATAGCGACATCAAACTGCCATAGAAGGAAGCCCATGGAGAACAAAAGGCATATCATCAAGGCAAATGCGCTGCGGCTCCTCCAGAGTTTAACTAGAAGATGAAGCCTCACAAATCCACTCGACAATGACAGGAGATGCCAGATATGGAGATGGATCAAAATTTTAAAGAGTTGTATATAAGGGTAGATCAAGCCATAGGTGTCCAAAAATACTAGAAGAGGTAGATGTGTTCGGGGAATCACTTCTATCAAAGGAGATTATGAGGACATCGCTCCTGATGTCCTTTAAGATGTCGACTTTCCAATTGTACGACAAAACAAAAGATCCTTGGGAGCACTTGCAGGCCTTCAAATCTATCATACTCTACAAGGGGTCCTAGATGCAATCCTCTATCGATTATTCCTAGCATCACTACAACGGCCAGCGGCAACATGGTTCTTTTGGCTAGAATAAGGCTCGCTACACAACTTCAAACAATTAAGTAAGACGTTGATATAGAATTTTATAGGCAACAAATTACTTCATAAAACTTTGGCAAACTTGATGGCCCTGAAGCAGCAACCGGGAGAAATTTTGTAGCACTTTGCACACTAGTTCAACTTCGAGAAACTAAATGTCACGCCTTGTTCACATAGAACCGGACTGGTGACCGGGTTCCCTTTAGGTAACCTAAAACCACCAGGATCATCTGATACAGTAACCACAACATAGCCAACCACAAGTGATCAATGGGATATGATAATATACTACAACAGAAGTCTTGTCATAAATGATTACCTGTAATTTTTCATATACTCTTGATAACCAAATTGTTATACATAAAGTATTTACATGTGGGTCCGTAGGCATGATATTTATACAAGAAATAATAATTTAAATATTGAGAGTATAGAAAGGGAAATATACCAAAAGAATAAAAAAGAGTATAGTCAATAGAATCTGTCACTGTTGCCTTACTACACAACCCTCACATGGGTAGTCGACCTCGTGCTCGAATTCTTCAGGAGCCCACCAATCCCCCATTGGGGTTTCATTAGTGGGACCTGGTACAGGTTCCTCTATTTTTTCCTATAAAATCATCTAAAAAGATGTATACATGAGGGGTGAGCTCACTAGCTCAGTAAATATAAAAAAAGACACACACAAGCAAATGCATTCAAATGATACTATATGTATGAGATTCATTTTAATCCTAGTCTACCTAAACAAATCCTTCTAGGTCATGGGTAATGTGCTATTCACAACCACAGCGCGCGTATACCCTGGGTTTGAGACGCATTCTCCATCCCGTGATATGCCCATAGGGTTAAAGGATAAGGTCCACCATGAGCACTCAGAGAAGTAAATCGTGGTCAAACCACAACAGAAATGTAAATCGTGGCCAAACCATAGTAGAAAAGTAAATCATGGCCGAACCACAGTAGAAATTAAAAGTAGTACGATCGGCCCTTTGAATATATCACCAAGGTTTTCAACCATCCTAATGATCAGCCAGACGTACTTCTAACCACCACTGTGGTCCGCGACCGACGCTTCTCCCTAATGATAACCCAACATGTAAACCCCTATTGGGAAGGGTCATAGCACGAGGGATTATGATATCCTAGCCACATGCTCCTATATGAGAGAGTACAATAGCATAATACTTCCATGTCCCATTCCACGGTATACCAATGCATTTGTTTCAAAGCCAACTACGATATCTAATCTAGAAATCTCACATATGTTTAGTAAGCCGGCATCATAACCATCACATAATAAATCTATTCTCAATATTTCAAGCAAGTAATCATACATATAGAATTTATGATATATCATGTTCAATTCTAAATGCATTATTCATTCATCAATCATATGCTTGGGAATGGCAATCGAAAAGTCAATATAGTCCATGAATGCATAGGATGCCAAAAACACTCTAAAAATTAAGATCAAAGTCCTCTCCCCACTTACCTATTCTTGTGGAAGAATCAACACTCGCAGTACAAGTAAGATCCGGAGTGATAATATGAGTTTGTTGAAACCTATTATAGATAAAGGGTTTAGAAATGAGTCCAAATCGGGACTATAACTGATGTAGGATATAGACATGACGCATATAATAGCGTGAAGAAGGTGGTCAGCAAGTTTGAGTTCAATCGGAGCTCATTTGAGCTATAGGTGAGTCACACAGCTGGGTAGGAAAACCCACTAGTGCAGTCTGCCTAGACTAGCGGGTCATACAAGTGGGTTAGGAACCCACCGGTCTTACCCGTCGATAGAACAAGAGGTGCAGGAATGACTAGTAGGTCACACCGGGGGGTCAAGCACCTGCCACTCTTACCCGTCAATAGAACCCAAGAGGGTACGTGTGACTGGTGGGTCACACTGACGGGTCAAGCACTCGCCGGTCTTACCTGCCGGTTCTCTCAGATTTACTATATTCCTTCTTTCTTCCTTCCAATGCTTGGAACCCCAATAGGGTGATTCCCATATTATTTCCCACACATTCTAAGTTCCATCTACTTGATTGTACCATAGATCTAAGGCAACAAAAAGATTTGGGGGAATAAATCATACATTTACTTGGAAAAACCCCAAATCTTGGAATCCTCTTCCCAAACTCAAATGCCTCTTCAATAAGCACCAAATTATTGTTTCCCTTCTCAAATACTTCAAGGAAATCACACAATGGCTTCATTATCCTTTCGATTCAAACATATATAAAGAGGATTTCATCAAATCTCAAGGTTCATGGTGTTACTTACCTCAAAATGAAGATCTCAAGTCATCGGATACTATTCTGGTGACGAAAAGGCGAGGTGAGGCTCTGGAATCCAAGGGGTGAGCCTCTTTCCCCTTCCTTCTCTCCTTCTTCCTCTTTTCTCCCTCTTCTTTACTCCTCTCACCCACTTTTCTAAAAAAACCATAAATGAGGGAGAGAGAGTTATAAAGGCTATTTATACCCTAGTGTTATAAATATCTTCTAAGGTCTGTTTGGTCTTTTCCATTTATGGATCAAATCACATTAAATCACATTTTCGGGCGAGGTAGCCAACATCATCGGGCATATAAGACCTCATTATGACGAGGAGGCCGAGATACACGTGCTCATCCAAGTCGGGCATGCTGGGGTCCACAATGACCCAATAGGTGGGTCACACTGTTGGGTCTTGCACCTACCAGTGACACCCACTAGTTGGCCAAACAAGCCAATCTTACTGTATTTTGGAGGAAAATGAGTCATAAAATATACTTCACTCTCACCACGTGTTGTGGATCAAGTTCATATCATTCAAATACGATAACGTGCAAATCATCTCAGGTACCGGTTCAATCTCATCCGGCCACCCCACATTCAACGTCACCCTTTCCGTCATATACCACTGAACCAAGGGTGACGTCAAATGCAGGGTGGCCCTTCTGCCATCTTCACCAAAGGTGTGCAGATCATCTCAGGTACATCTTTCAGCAACGTGCACATAAGCACACCCGCACCGTGCATGTTGCTGAAAGATGGCTGAAGGGCCAGCATATATACCACTGAACCAACCCGTTTCAATATCTCAAACGGGCAAACATATCTCAAACTCAACTTGCCTTTCCTGTGGAACCTGTGTAAGCTCTTAGTTGGAGAGATTTTCAAAAACACTTTGTCCCCTTCTTGGAATTCAATATCTCTTTTGCAATTATCCGCATAGCTCTTTTGATGGGAATGGGCGACCTTGATTTTCTTGTGAATAACATCAACTTTATCGCAAGTCATCTGTATCATCTCCGGCCCATGTATTCGTCGTTCTCCTACATCATCCCAATATAAAGGAATTCTGCACCTTCTGCCATACAATTCCTTATATGGAGCCATTCCGATCATGGTTTGACAACTATTATTATACGCAAACTCTATAAGAAGTACGTTTTCTTCCCAACTACCACTCATTTCCAATGCAGATGCTCTGAGCATACCTTCTATTATTTGTATGGTCCATTCAAATTTCCCGTCAGTCTGTATTCACCTGTGTTCCCATAGCATACTGGAGGCTCTTCCAGAATTTAGATGTGAACCATGGATCTTTGTCTGACACAATACTCACCGGTACTCCATGTAAGCAAACAATATTTTCCTTGTAAAGTTGTGCTAGCTTGTCCATGGAGTAGGTAGTCTTGATTGGAATGAAATGGGTAGTTTTAGTAAGTCTGTTAACTATCACCCAAATTGCATCCATTCCCTTAGATGAACAGAGTAGTCCAGTGACAAAGTCTATTGTAATCATGTCCCATTTTCATTCCAGTACTGGGAGTGGCTAAAGAGTGCCATATGGTCAGTGTCGTTCTGCTTTGACCTTATGACACGTAAGGCACTGTGCAACATATAGGGCTACTGTAATATTCATCCTTAGCCACCAATAAATTTACTTAAGGTCTTTTTACATCTTGGTGCTTTCAGGGTGAAGCGTGTACTCAGAACTATGTGCTTCCTTGATTATCTTGTCTTGAATCCCCATATCATTGGGTACATACAATCTTCCCTGAAACAATAGTGCTCCGTCATTGATTATTGTGAAGTCAGGATCATCCATCCTTTGGTCTTGAATTTTAACTCTGATTTTCTGCAAGTCAGGATCCATAGGTTGTTTCATGATTATTTCATACCTGATGGATGGTTGCACCTATAGGGCTACCAGGAATAAGGTTAACTACTTAATATCCTCAAGCTGCTGATCAAGCTCTAAGGTAGACTCTTTATTCAAAATGATTTCATCTATTAACATGGCTTCTTCTTAAACTGTGGGTTGGTGGCTAAATAAGCAAGTGATACAATTTGGACTTTCTAGCTCAGTGCATTAGCCACTACATTAGCCTTACCTAGCTGGTATTGTATATCACAGTCATAATCATTCATGAGTTCTATCCATCTTCTCTATCTCATGTTCAAATCCCTCTGGGTGAAGAAGTACTTGAGACTTTTGTGATCACTAAATATCTCGCACTTTTTCCCATACAAATAATGACGCCAAATCTTCAGGGAAAAGATGACTACCGCCAATTCTAGATCATGAGTGGGGTAATTCTTCTCATATTGCTTCAACTGTCTAGATGCATAGGCCACTGTCTTGCCATGTTGCATAAGAACGCAACCTAACCCAATTCTGGAGGCATCCGTGTAGACTGTCATCCCACCAGTACCTTTTGGTATCATCAGTACTGGGGCTGACACTAATCGTTTCTGTAGTTCTTGAAAACTGTCCTCACACACCTTTGACCATTCAAATTTCACACATTTTTTGGTCAACTTGGTCATTAGGGTGGCGATTCGGGAAAAATTCTCAATGAACCGCCGATAGTAGCCTATTAATCCCAAGAAACTTCTAATTTCGGTGGCATTCTTGGGAGCTTCCCACTCTACGACTGCTTTTACCTTCTCCGGGTCAACTTCAATCCCATTCTCAGACACTATGTGCCCTAGGAATCCAACTTGTTTCAACCAAAATTCACACTTGCTGAATTTTGCATATAATTATTGTTCTCGCAATCTTTGAAGTACCATTTGCAAGTGTTGTATAAGCACTTCTTCTATTTTCGAGTGTATCAAGATGTCATCGATGAAAACAATGACCCATTTATCAAGAACATCATAAAATAATCGATTCATCAGATCCATGAAGCCTGTTGGTGCATTGGCTAGCCCAAAGGACAGCACTAGGAATTCATAATGCCCATATCGGGTCCTAAAAGCCGTCTTGGGTATATCATTACTCATTATCTTGAGCTGGTAATAACCAGACTTAAGATCAATCTTAAAGAACACTTTAGCACGTTGCAACTGATTGAAAAGATCATCTATACGCGGCAATGGATACCGGTTCTTGATGGTCAACTTGTTCAATTCCCAATAATCGATACACATACATAAACTCCCATCCTTCTTCTTGACAAATAGAACTGGGGCACCCCAAGGAGAAACACTTGGGCGTATGAACCCTTTCTCTAGTAAGTCTTGCAACTAAGTCTGTAACTCCTTTAATTTGGGTGGTGTCATTCTGTATGGAGCTTTAGACTGTGGTGCCACTGTGGAAATTAAATCAATGTCAAACTCTAACTCCCTATCAGGCGGGAGCTGAGTTAGATCATCTAGAAAGACATCAGGGAATTCCCCAACTACATTCAATTCCTGTAATGGGGTGACCTTTGCTTCTACATCTTGTACTGAAGCTAGGCAGCCTAGACATCCATCTTCCAATAACCTTACAGCCTGTAATGTGGAGATAAGAATCTTTCTAGGTCGTTTTATCTTATCCGCTTGATACACAAGCTCTTCACCATCATTACTCACCACTTTAATTTTCTTCTCGGCACACATGACATTTTCCTGGTGAGTAGATAACCAATCCATGCCTAATATAACATCAAAATTCTGCATATTAAATTTAATAAGTTGAGCATTTAGATTCTTCCCACCTATCTCAACGGAACATGGCCCTTACACTTCATTCAATTGTGTTACCTTACTCGTAGGTGTACTAATAATCAATTTAATTTCTAAAGTCCTGGGTGTCACATCAATCTTACTAGCAAATCTTTTATATATAAAGGAATGTGATGCACCAGAGTCAAATAATACATAAGCTGGCATTCTCGAGATAAATAGGGTACCTGCTACAACATCGGGGCTTGCCTCCACTTTTTCAGCTGACAAAGTATACATTCTTCCTTGAGGTGGACCACCTTGAGTTAACGCGGGTCTATGAATAGGAGGCTAATTCTACACCACAGTTGGCTTGTATGGGGCAATCCTTTGTGAAATGCCTAAGTGAATGGCAAGCATAGCACCTGTTTTGAGAGGCTAGCACTGGTACTGGTGCCCTCTGTATTTGGCTCTATGTAGTAGGAGGTTGAGGTGGCCATGGAGCAATAGGCACTGTGCTAGTGTTCGGGCAAAAATAGGTAGTACCCCATCTATTAGTTGGTCTGGGCATGTAACCCGATGACCTATAGGGTTGCTGATATGATGGACCATAATTATATGGCCCACAAAAACTCTTGTTTGGGTTGCCTAAATCTGCATAGGGATTGGATCTCTTCCAAAGTCCAGGTGTAGTCGAAGACTCTCCCTTCTTCTTGTCTTCTACAATCTTAGCCTTTTAACAATCTGAGCAAAATCAATCAAGTCCATAGCCCCCAAAATTGTGCCAATAGATACTTTTAGCCCTTTCAGAATTTTCTTTGCTTTTTCCTCTGCTGTTTTCATGTGTGGAGGGGCAAAGTAAAAAATTTCTCAAACTGCTGCTGATAGGACAGACTTATTTCCCTAAGTGAAAGATGAGAATTCAGTCTCCTTTCGATCTCTGAAGCTTGAGGGGTAATAATTCGATAGGAATAATCCCTTGAACTGTTCCCATGTTGGTTCCGAATGGGTTGCTAACAAGATAGGCTTAGAAGCCTTCCACCATTAATCAACTTCATTTCTTAACTGTAACTTAGCATAGATGAGTTTCTAAGGTTTTGTACATTCCACCACCTTGAATATCTTTTCCAGTTCTTAGATCTACCAATCCAACTCTAGAGGATCACTACCCACCCTAGTGAAGATAGGTGGCAAGTGCCTCTTAAATGATTCCACCAGCCTTGAAGTAGTGGCTGCCAGTGGATAGTATGGAGGATATGCCAGATAATACTGATAAGGGGGAGGCACCATATATGGTGGAGTGCCATGAGGAGGAAACCATGGAGTAACCCCAGGTGGAGTACCTCTAGGTTGATCTTGTGGTGGTACTGTAGGTAATGCACTCCCTTGTATCTCAATAGGTGGTACTAGAGGAGAAGCACCCCCCGACTGTACTCCAACACCAGGTACAACAAGTCCGACCAAAGTCTGAGATTTCCTATCATGCTGAGGTTCGAGTTTTAGTAGTCTGGCTCAGTTCAACCTGCTTCCTTGTGCTGGGCATCGGAACCAGGCGAACTTCATAGCTGCTTATGTGGCCTACTGCCTCTACACTACATTAGATGGTCCTCCATGTTTGTGCCTTCTATACGTGATCATGAAGACAATGGATTACCATGCAGCCCATCCTATAAATGGTAACTACCCCTACTCTCGATCACTTACTAAGATTTTTAAGTACTTTCACATTGACCTTGAAGGTGAAGTGGGTAGTGTGCCCTCGGATCGATTTTCCTAAGGCATCTTGCACAAGATGAAGCTATTCCATCTGATGGAGCCAATGGTGGGGGAGGTAGCCCAGGAGTAGGGTAGTGACGATGAGGAGGATGATGAGGACTATATCCCCAAGGAGAAGGAGGATATAGAGATGGATGTGGAGATGGAGGATGGGGTCCCCCTTAGAGTAGTTCCACCATCTTCAGGCAGAGGGTTTGATTTCTAGGGTATGACGGCCAATTTGAAGGCACTTCAGGAGGGTCAAGAAAAGCTCTTGGCAGGTAACCAGCTATGAAGGAAACCCAGGCAAGCATGATCATAGACATCGACGAAGTAAACCATGCCTTAAACTTAGCCTCTAGGGACATGGCGAGGAGTCTCAGACATCTATAGGATAGCGTGGACTTATTGAACCATCGATTCGACTATTATGATCACCGCTTGGGTATTAACTCAAGAGAGCAAGTGGAAGAGGTCATTGATTTGGATGACATTAATGATGAGGACTAGTGATACTGTTACTGTTTTTCTTTATTTTCTTTTCTATCATATGGGTTGTAATTTTTGGGAAATCTATTGTTTTTCTTTTTCTTTTTCTGTTCTCTTTTCTTGTCTAAAATTATTGGAATAGTTCTCTAGTGTGTAGAGAAATTTCTAGATATGTTTATGTTGTGAATTCTCTTCTTATATATATGGAATTTTTTTATATGGTTATGTAATATTGTTCTTGTGTGCACTTTTGGTACCCCCAACATATGAATACATCATAGTAAAATTTTCAAGTTTTGTGTTCTCTTAAATTTTTATTTGAAGTCTTTTGTTGTCTAAATTTGGATTTCTAAGAACTTAGTCTTGCAAGCTGTGTGTGATTAGAGCATCACGCTCTGATACCACCATTGTCACGCCCCGTTCACATAGACCAAACCCGTGATCGGATTCCCTCTGGGTAACCCAAAACCACCAGGTTCATCTGATACAATAACCACAGCACAGCCAGCCACAAGTGATCAATAGGATATGATAATCTACTACAGCAGAAGTCTTGTCATAAATGATTACTTGTAATTTCCCATATACTCTTGATACCCAAATTGTTATACATAAAGTATTTACATGTGGGTCTTTAAGCATGATATTTACACAAGAAATAGCAATTTAAATATCGAGAGCACAAAAAGGAAAATATATAAAAAAATAAAAAAGAGTATAGTCAATAGAATCTGTCAGTGTTGCCCTGTAACACAGCCCTCACATGGGCAGCCGACCTTATACTCAAATTCTTCAGGGGCCCACCAATCCCCCATTGGGGCTTCATCAGTGGCACCCAGTATAGGTTCCTCTACAGAATATCCTGTAAAATCATCTAAAAAGGTGTGTACACAAGGGGTGAGTTCACTAGCTTAGTAAATGAAAAGAAATACGCACACAAGCAAATGCATTCAAATGATACTATATGCATGAAATTCATTTTAATCCTAGTCCACTTAAACAAATCATTCTAGGTCATAGGTAATGTGCTACTCACAACCACAGTGGGTGTATGCCCTCGGTTCAAGACACGTTCTCCATCCCACTATACGCCCATAGGGTTGTCGGATAAGGCCCACTATTAGCACTCGAAAAAGTAAATTGTGGCCGAACCACAACAGAAATGTAAATCGTGGTCAAACCACAGCAGAAAAGTAATTAATAGTCGAACCACAGAAGAAATTAAAAGCAAAACGATTGACCCTCTGAATATATCACCAAGGTTTCTAACTGGTCTAATGATCAGCCAGGCGTACTTCTAACCACCACGGTGGTCCGCGATCGACGTTTCCCCCCAATGATAACCCAACACGTAAACCTCTGTTGGGAAGGGTCGTAGCATGAGGAATTATGATATCCTAGCCACATGCTCTTACATGAGAAGTACAACTACATAGTACTTTCGTGTCCCATTCCACGGTGTACCAATGCATTTGTTTCCACGCCGACTACGACATCTAATCTAGAAATCCCACACATATTCGGTAAGCCGGCATCATAACCATCACATGATGAATCCATTCTTAAGATTTCAAGCAAGTATTCATGCATATAGAATTTATGATACATTATGTTCAGCTCTAAATGCATTATTCATTCATCAATCATATACATGGAAATAGCAATCGGAAAGTCAATATACTCCATGAATGCATAGGATGCCAAAAACACTCTAAAAATTAAGATCAAAGTCCTCTCCCCACTTACTTATTCTTGTGGAAGAATCAGCACTCAGGGTACTGGTAAGATCTGAAGTGAGAAGATGAATTTCTCGGAACCTATCACAGATAAAGGGTCTAGAAATGCGCTCAAATCGGGATTATAATCAACGTAGGATATAGACATGATGCATATAATAGCATGAAGAACGTTGTCGGCGAGTTTGAGTTCAATCGAAGCTCATTTGAGCTATAGGTGGGTCACACAGGTGGGCAGGAGAACCCACCTATGCAGTCTGCCTAGACCGATGGGTCATACTGGCAGGTCAGGAACCCGTTAGTCTTACATGTTGGTTGAACCAGTGGTGCAGGAATGACTGGTAGGTCACACCAGTGGGTCAGGCACCTGTCGGTCTTACCCGCCGGTAGAACCCGAGAGGGTAGGTGTGACTGGTGGGTCACACTGGTGGGTCAGGCACCCACCGGTCTTACCTGTCGGTTCTCTCGGATTTTGTTGTTTTCTTTCTTTCTTCCATTCCAACTCTTGGAACCCCAATAGGGTGATTCCCACATCATTTCCCATACATTCTAAGTTTCATCTACTTGATTGTACCATGGATCTAAGACAACAACAAGATTTGGGGGAAGAAATCATACCTTTACTTGGAAAAACCTCAAATCTTGGAATCCTCTTCCCAAACTCAAATGCCACTTCCATAATCACCAAATTTTTGTTTCCCTCCTCAAATACTTCAAGGAAATCACACAATGGCTTCATTATCCTCTAGATTCAAACATATAGAACGAGGGTTTCATCAAATCTCAAGGTTCATGGTGTTCCTTACCTCAAAATGAAGATCTCAAGTCACCGGATACTATTCCAGCGACGGAAAGGTGAGGTGCAGCTCCGGAATCCAAGGGGTGAGCCTCTTTCCCCTTCCTTCTCTCCTTCTTCCTCTTTTCTTCCTCTTCTTTACTCCTCTCACCCACTTCGCTAAAAAAAACCATAAATGAGGCAGAGAGAGTTATAAAGGCTATTTATACCCTAGTGTTATAAGTATCTTCTAAGGTCTGTTTGGTTTTGTCCATTTATGGACCGAATCGCATTAAACCACGTTTTCGGGCGAGGTAGCCGACATCATCGGGCATACAAGACCTCATTACAGTGAGGAGGCCGAGACGACGTGCTCATCCAAGCCGAGCATGCTGGGGTCCACAATATCCTAATAGGTGGGTCACACTGGTGGGTCTCGCACCTACTCGTGACACCCACCAGTTGGCCAAACAAGCCAATCTTGCTGTATTTTGGAAGAAAATAGAGTCATAACATGTACTTCACTCTTACCACGTGTTGTGGATCAAGTTCCTATCATTCAAATACGATAACGTACATTTTCTACTCATACATGGCCTTGTGATATATACAAGGGCATGGCTTAGGTGTGCGGATCATCTCGAGTACCGGCTCAATCTCATCTGCCCACCCCGCATTCGACGTCACCTTTGTCGTCATGTACCACAAACCACCGGCATCAACTCGTTCCTGTTCAGACCCTGCAAGACCAAACTGAACCAACTGATCAATAAACTGGGTTTAAAGAGCAGGGCTCTACACTAACGATAAAGGATTTGAATCCTACAGTAGAGATCCTGGCACTCATTGATGGCATATTGGATTAAAAGCTAAAGTTCTCCCTCTCCAAGGTGACCCCAAGACTCTCTGAGTTGTAGGAAAAATTTCGTGAAGAAATAAATGCTGAAGAAATGATATCTGACGATAGAGGTTCCATCAACAAAAGAAGAAATGGCTAAGTAGGAGTGGGAAGTTGGGAGGACAGAAGCGAATGACAACGGAATAATGATTGTAGAGGCCCAAAAGGGAGTATGATAACTACACACCCCCTACCTAGCATTGATCGCAGATATTGATGCAGATCAATGGTATGAGAGAGACCAACTGAGAAACCCGAAGCTGTTGAAGACATCATCAGAGGCACGTGATCCACAGAAGTATTGTGACTACAATCGTGACCATGGCCACACAACGGACTAGTGTGGAGAGCTCCAGCATGCAATCGAGGACCTGATAAAGAGGGGCTACCTGCAAAGACTTTTCGAGGGATACAATTTTGAATGTGGTTGCACCATTCAGAATCGAGCATACAGATATGACCGCAATTGTCTTCGACCAGAGGATCATCGAAGAGATCGGCCGACACAGAACACCAACGACAAGAAGAGAGAAACAAAAGAACTTTTTCTCCCAATAAAGAAGGTCAACCATAGAGGAGAGAATAAGATTCTTTTGTATGGGTCATATATGCCATTGGTGGAGGACCTGCTACTGGAGGAGACTCACAGTCCTCGGGAAAGTCCTATGCCAGAAGTGTGTACCACACTGAAAATCTTGCCAAAAAGGCCAGAAAAGATCAGGTGATCACTTTTGATGATGATGATCTACGAGGGTAGACTTTCCCTTTGATAATGTTGTAGTAATCACATTGAGTATAGGCACCTTCTCAGTCAAAACAATTATGGTCAACAACAAGAGCTTCGTCGATATACTTTTTTGGTCGACATTTAATAAAATAGAGATTGAAGAAGGAAAATGAAGCCAGTTAACACCCATGTATGGGTTATTGGGGAGACCGGGACTAAATGGCCTCAAAGCAGTTGTATCCACTTACCACCTGAAGATACTTCCCAATGGAGCATGGGGTGGGTGACTAGAGGGGCAACCAAGAAGAATCAAGAAGATGCTATATAAGTTCCCTGAATGGAAGGAACAAACCCACCAAAATGATCAGAGTGGAGGTGGACGAATAGAGAGAAAAAGTCACCATGGTGAGAGGAGAAGCCGTAGAGGAGCTAGTTTATGTGGACCTCGTCGAAGGAGAAAACACAAAACAACTCTAGATCAGAATATCCGTGGTGGGAGAGGAGAAAGAGAAGCTAATCAATTTCCTTCGAGTTAGTGGGGATGTCTTCACCTGGTTAGCACAGATATGCCGGGCGTCAGTAGGGAAATCATTTAGCACAAGCTAAGCATCGATCTAGTAAGGCGACCTACCAAGCAAAAGAAGAGAACATTCGCTCTAGATAGACAGCAGGCTATCGAAAAGGAGGTGGACAAGTTATTGAAAGCTAGCTTCAACAGGGAAATAGTGTAATCGGAGTGGGTCGTGAACATAGTAATGGTATGGAAGGATAATGGCAAGTGGCAGATGTGTTGATTTCCCTGACCTCAACAAGGCATGCCCCAAGGATGACTATGACACCCAAGAATACGAAAAGTACAAGACCTGCTTAAGAGATCGGCGAGGTGTTCCCACTAAGAATACGGCAGGTATAAGGGGTTTTGGGAGATTGGTGAAGGTGTGTAAACTTTACTTCCACATGGCCTAGGGAGAGGTTGTTGGGCTAGTTGATAACATCTAGCCTCTTTAGCATGGCACAATGTGTATTAAAGCCTTGAGGCCCATGGGCAAAGAGGAAAAATATTGTGCCAAGGTTAATGGAGCCGGGGCGTTACAACAACGTTGATGGCAATGCCGAAGGTGGATTAGGAGGATGAGCACTCCTGATTTTATATTTTTAGGCTCTTATTCTGCTGATGGCAATGCTACAGGTGGAGTAGTTAGGTGCCTGATATTTTTCTAGTCTCTACCTTTGGGGCTATATTGTATTTTTTTTTTTTTTTTTGCTAACGACGGGTATCCAAGCCTTTGGCCTAACTAGTCCCGCGGGCCCATACTGACCCCACAACCGCATGGACCGGGTCATACCGAGGTTGAATGAGAACTATTCAACTTTCACTGAAAGCAATGAAGAGTACTAAACACCCCCGTGTTAGTGGCCCAAGGTGTTGCCTAGTGAGAGTCGAACTTAGGACGTCCGAGTTTACGGCTCGTACCAAGTTCGTTGCTCACCAACTGCGCTATCCCCTTGGGTTGGGGTTGTATTGTATTTCATTCGTTCTTTCTATTAATAAATCTCTTTGATGACCCAAAAAATTCAAAAAAAAAATAATAAACAAATAAATAAAAGGGTAATTTACAGTGCCACCCCCTGGAGAATGCCAATATTATAGGAACACCCCCTTTCTTTCACCAAATTAGACTCAGACCCCCTACTATCAGTCTCTGTTAAGTGATGCTATAAAATGACACTTTAGCCCTTATGAGTAAAACACTCTTGTCTTATTATCCCAAAAATAGCCCTCTCTTCACCTTTATACCATTCCATTATCTACATATCACTTTCTCTCTTTCTATCCTTCTCTCCCTACCTGCAATTGTGACTCCGACGAGTTCTAGCTGAGTTCGCTGTGACTTCTTCGGATTCTTCCTCATGCCACCCTTTCTAGGCTATCGCAAAGAGTTCAATTCATCACTTTCCCTTTTCTTTTCATATCAATAGAAACAGAGAACATTAGAGTTCACTTTGGATTCTTTCTTTTTTTTTTTTTTTTTTTTTTTGCTTCTTAATGAGCTACAAGATTGAAGATTCAGATTTTGAACATGTCACTTAATCTAGAGGGAAGAAAGGGGGTGAGCAGACAATTACAAATTCCAAACGGTTCCCACCAGAAAAAGTAGGGTTTCAAAGAAGTAGGGTTTCAGAGAAGTAGGGATTTCTCCTACTGCTCTGTGAAGAAGGCTTTCTCTTCGACGTGTTCATCATACGGGAGCTACACAGCCAAATTTTACCTTCTTCCTCTTTAGTTCCAAAAATGTATTTTTACTGTGATTAGTAACTCCCAAGCCAGAAGATGCATTCAACTGCAAACCAAAATCTGATCCATACTTACTCCAATTTAGGGGCAAGAACATAATAACCCTAATTGCATCGTGCAACTCAGCAAAAGACAGTTACTGTGATGCAACAGAGAGATGACCAAAAAATAATCTAGGAACATCAATTAAAGAACAGTTCAGAAGCAAACCTAAGACTCAAAAATAAGCAAATTTCTTTCATAAACAAAACTTTAAAATCCCCACTTCAGAAAATAAACTTTTGCAACTTAAGAGACCAGGAAAAAAAAATGGGAGGGGAGTTGGATGAGGTAGGATTTTTACCATATGTTTCGTCATCTTCTTCCTGCGTTGTGTCGGTGGTGTCTCCATCGTCTCAATTGCAGAGAAGAACTACTAAACTCTGCCAATTTTTAAATGTCTACATACCAGAATCTCTATTCCATGGAAAACCCAGATCGACCGATTTTTTGCTTCATCTAATCATCTTTGAGTTTTTGTTGTGTTTTCTGGAACTTTGAGGTTTACTAAAAGCAGATCTGACTTTTCAACAAAAAAAAAAAAAAAACCGAGATGCCTATAAGGGGGTTCATAGTCGCCGTCACCGAAAGGGGGTTTGCAGCTACCGATCTGAAAAGCCTTGAGGAAAGTTCTTCCGCCGTCGCCATCGCTAGAAGGGTTGTGGTGAAATCGATTTAAGGACTACAAGTAATGAGGGTAATTTCGGTACTTCAATATTTTTAAGGGTAAAATGGTATTTAGAAAGAGAATGAACTGCTGATGTCAGCATTTTTGGTATATTCTGTAACAATGACTGACGGTAGGAGGTCTGAGCCTAATTTGGTGAAAAAGAGGGGGTGTTCCTATAATATTGGCATTCTCCAACGGGTGACGTTGTAAGTTACCCTAAATAAAATAAATAAAGGTTAAATTTTCTCTCTTGCGATTCTATATCACTCATATTGGGGATTGATCCTATCGGTTTCCAAAAAAATTTGATGTGGATTGATATGGTCTTGAGTTCTCTCACTTTATAAGTCACTTTATGGGATTAAGTTCTCCCATGTCTGCAACTCTAGTATAAGAGCAGCCAATTATTGATCCCAACCCTCATCCGAAAGAAGTACCCAGTGGAATCATGATTTAAAGGAGTGATCCCAAGTCTCTTCCCCCCCCCCCCCCCCCCCCCCAACCCCCTCTCTCTCTCTCTCTCACACACACAACCTGGTGGAGGTGAAGAAGGGTGGGTCGGGGTTAGGACCGAAATTGGAGTGAAATAACCTTGGACCATACCATACCTTGATGAATCCATCGTGTCAAGTCAAGGTGTAGTCGTTTTGTCCTCACACTCCGACATAGTAGCCATTAATGCCTTTTTGGTTCTTCCACGTAATCAAACCCTGCCATGGTTATGCACGTGAAGCACCATCCCATTTGTATATTGAGTGAAGCTGGTCCAGCCTCTATATATATATATATATCCACATCACTTGAATACGTGATCAAGTCAACAACAATAAACATTCACTAGATAGGAACCAAAGTCTACATTTCAAAATACCAGGAAAAAAAAAAAAAAAAAAAAAAAAGAACAAGAACAAGAAAAACCACACACAGAGAGAGAGAGAGAGAGAGAGAGAGAGATTGAAAATAAACTGCCGGGCACCAGTCTCTTGCAAGTAGTAGTTGTTAGTTATCACGGACATGGAAGATATTAGGAATCTTAACGACGATGTCAAACATGTGTACTGACTTGAACTTGGAGAAATCATTTGGAAGAGAGATGAGATCTCGGGATGGGCTCTTGTGAAATTGGAAGAGGTCAGGATCACCATAATACCTCTCCCATCCTAACCCAAGAAGAATTCGCTCCAGGGTAGAGTATGATGAGATAGTTTCACCTGTTGGTAGGTGAACCAATACCTTCTTCTCCCCCGGCGGGTTCTCAACTAGGCGAATCACGCCGTTCGGCTTGAACACCCAAACTCCAGACATATTCTTTCTTTGTGCTTAGTAGTGATCAGAAAAAATGAATACAGAGAAGAAAGATGAGTGTTAAGTCTCTTGAAGGTGATAACATGGTAAGGGGGACTAAGGGGTTTATATACATGCGAGGAGTTTGGTTCAACAGAGAAGACAAGGGAACATCTTTTTATGCTTTGTTCACCAATGCCATAGAGAATATTGAGAATGTGGGTCCTACCAGGATAAAATAGAAGGGGCACACGGACGCAACCCAGGTACCACCCATGGGGCATGGGGGCTGCGGCTAACCTAGAGAGAATCTCTTGCCTAGCTGTGTGACCTTTGACCTTTCCCTTCCCACAAAAGGAGTCTTCAAGACATTGTCTGTTTAAACTGTAGCTTTCAAGTCAATGATCAATATGTTACATTCCATCACGTACGTGTTGTCCACGTGATTGGAAATTGAACAAAAATAAAATAAAATAGGAGGAGATGAATATCAGAGTGAAGGCCCCGTTTATGAAATAGGATCTACTTGGAACAAGGACATCTTTTTACTTCGGTTGAAAAGATAAACCCCCTTCAATTTCCCCCTATACTGAAGTAGGACTTACCAAAAGAGAAGTAGTACTTATCATCTCCATTGGCATCTCTTTATTCATTTATTTTTTGATATGTAAATAGAGAAAAGCAATTTGTCTTTAATTTACTATATATATATATATATATATATTTTGAATGCAACATCTCCTTATCATTTGGGTCATTAACAGTTTATTTTTTAAAAATGGAGTGAAAATACCCAAAAATCAATCAAGAATAACAAATTTTCTTCTTTTCTTTTTTCTATCTCCTTAGGTTCTAACCATACTTCCAAAGAATTTTTTTCTCTTATTATCAAAGAACAGAATTTTTATGAAAGAAAATCAGCACAAGAGAAGCAACAATAGACAGAAAAAGAATTGTAAAGATTAAAGGTGGTCACAGCCACCAAACCTGAGATAAGGTAAACCTAGAGGCACAATTGGTTAAGAGGTGGGCCTCCCCAATAGAGTCTTGAGGAACACGAAAATTAGATTTCACTTGATTTATTTATTTATTTATTTTAGTAAGATTTCACTTGATCACTTCACTAATAGCTAGTAAGGGAGCATTAGGATGTCTTTTTCAACTTTCTCTAAATCTATTGCTCTTTAACCTATCCTATTATATGACCAATAACACTATGATATCCCCATTGATTTTATTTGTGGGGTCCTCTAAAATCCTTCCACTTGCGTGACACGTGAAGGGGGGTCATGCATCGCGTGATGCCATGTGGTCATTATGTGTTGTCAACTACATAGTGATAGAATGCTTGTAGTGGTAGAATGCCTATCAAGGTACACCATTAATGCCCATCAGCATCTCTCCACGTGTTGCACAGTAGGTGACAAGTTGGAAACATGGCTCTTATGAAGGTCTTATTGTCCTTCATTAGAACCAGAGAGAGAGAGAGAGAGAGAGAGAGAGAGAGAGAGAGAGAGAGAGAGAGAGAGAGAGAGAGAGAGAGAGAGAGAGAGAGAGAGAGAGAGAGAATAATATGACAATGAATTAATCACTAGTAATCATATCTAGGAAAAAGATGAGTACTGATTTGCTAATTATTGACATGGAATCAACCATTAGTTAGTTAGCACAAGTGCCACAATTGCATGACTCATTTGTGCTACCTATTGCTGACCCAAGGCAGCCAATACTAGCTGTGCTAGCTTGTCCAACTTTTAGCAACCCAATCAAACAAAGGACCACCACCAAATATGGAAGAAGATGTATATCCTCATCGATCACCACCTTCATCCGACCATAAAATTTTCTTACTCATTTGCTGTTTTATTATGGTCCCCTTACTATTGATGGACCAAACTTGGTAGGACCTAGATAACAGGACCCTCTCTAATAATAAGGGGAGGCATGTGTTGTCCACGTGAATGAAGATTGTTGCCTCTAGGTTACTCCCTCACGTCCTTTCTCCTGCGCTAGCTAATGCCATTGTGGAAACATTTGTTGATATGTATGTCCCCTTTTCTTGTCTTGAATTTTGGGGTTGAGTGTTTTCATCCACACAAAATTTTGAGGTTTTAGAATTATTTCTGTTAAAGTTGCTTTTGTGTGAAAATTTTAGTCTCATATTAGAAGTAGAGGAGACTTACAAGAGGTTAATATGTAGGAATAAGAATGTAAGGTTAGGATTTTTTAGAGAGATGTATCTCTTATCTCTCATGTCTTGGGGTTGGTAATGATGACCCTTGCTCTCTGTCCAACATCTTTCAAATGTGATTCTCAAATTATATTTCTCTCACAAAGGCCCTCTATATATGTCTTGATATCTCTCATACTACTTTGTATTAATTAATCTTTTTCGCCCCCCATTTTACATATCGCTCCTCCTTTTTTTTTCTTTTGTGAGTGTGAGTACAACCCTATAGAACTTGAATGGGTATGAGGGCGTCTATTGTCTTAAGAAAGTAGTACCTGCCGGTTTGTCTAAATCTTCATCCTTATAATTGGTTCATTTTCATATTCTTAAGCTAATCACTCTCCTTCTAATAGATAAGTTTACATCTTTGAGTGAGAGAGAGAGAGAGAGAGCTGTGGTGGTGGTGGTCCTATACGGTGACTTGTCTGAGTGGATGAAACCGCAAAAAAAGTCGTTAACCTTTGTAGAAAAATGTTCATTTCTTGTTCCTCTTTAACCCCAAGAGGTCCCCATGGCTGGCAAAAGGCTGCCAAAGAAAAGTCTGCCTTGGTCTAGCCGGACCACCTAGGATCTAGACAGTTCAGACTTTCACATCACATTCTCTTTTCCATCAGGAATTCTCCATCCTCATCCTAACATCACTCTCTTTTCCAGCTACAATCCTCCTTCATATCTTGAACATCCTTATCCTGATTCTCTTCTTCCTCCTCCATAGTTCCATGATATAATGTGTTTATGCAATAACTAATGGCTGGTTCTTTATTGTGCTAGATTTCCTACTTTTGCAAAATCCTGCTCTGGCCAATATTAGTCCGACAGGTTTCTTCAAATTAGAACCTGCATGGCTTTTTCTTTGGTTGGACATTTCCAACCCAACATGAACAATAATTGAATTGAACCGAACCAAAACAAACTAACCTAACCTAACCTGACCTTTACCATGATGTGGTTGTGGATTTGCAACCTAATCATATTGTGATTGTTGATGTTAACTCCTAACAATTAGTGAAAAAAAGCGTTGGGCCCTTAGAATATATAGTGAAAAGCTCCCAAGGAACCCTGTTCAGATGGAGAAAAAGTATGATTTGGAGTTTAGACCCAGAACCCAGATCATATTATTCTCATGTACAACTAGGATGCTAATAATTTGCCAGCTCAAGCGATGTGCCACCTCAAACCCAATCAGCAATCGCCTTCTTCCTTATTTTCTCTTCATTTTTCATGGAACACTTCTGATGAATTGTTATAAGTTGTAGAATGAACTCCCACCACAAACTTCTTAAAACACTAGCTTTTCTCCCATTTTAATTGAGAATCAACAGAAAGGTGATCTTCTCTCCCCCACCTCCCCAAAAAAAAAAGAGAGAGAGAGAGAGAGAGAGAGAACTAGGTGATAAGCAGTTCAATTGGTCATCCCCACCCCAAATCTAGCTAACCCAAATAGTTTTCAATCGAAAAGTCAAAAAAGCAGTTCTTTTCCTTTAATGTGGGAATTATACTCTCATTGAGTGTCGGTTAAGTTTTGCTAAAGCCAAATGCTTTAGAAATTGAATATGAAAGAGAGAGAGAGAGAGAGAGAGAGAGAGAGAGTTTAACAATGTTTATATAGATATAGCTTGGCTGCCAAGATACAAGAAGGAATAGAAATAGAAGTGGATTCTAGTTAGGAAACTAGAACTTGCCTAAAGCATGTATAGGAGAGTCCTAATACAAATAATATGGTACAATACATTTAATGAGTAATCTTTTTCCTATGGAATTTGTACTTATCAACATGAAGCTTACAAAGCAACTTTCAGGGAATATGATAAAGTTAAAAGGATGGACCAAATAACGGTAACATGCTAAAGTAAAAAGGATGGAGCAATTAACTATAACAATAGCCTTACTTTGATTGGTAAGATTGTTATGATTTTGCCTAAGCTAACCCATACAAGAGGAATAAGTCCCTCTTAGATTAATCTAGGATCAATTCCCTGATCATGATCAATTTGATTTTGCGACAAAAACAAGTCCTTACTAATTTTTTATCTCCAGAGAAGAATTTGAAAGAGACCATAAGCCATATGCATCACGGAGTCGTGAAATAAGTTTGTGGATTCCCTTGATCATTGTTGATTAATCAATCTTTAAACATGCAATTAGGAGAGAAAGGAATGTTCTACTTGTAGTTTTGGTGTTGGAAGGATCTTCAAAACTAAATATTTATTTAATTCCCATTGTTTTTTGGTAAAGTAAGTGGGTTAAATAAAATCAGATTTTATTCCACCGACCTACAACTTCCATTTATTATTTTTAATATTTTACATGAAAACAAATGGAACCTTCTTGTCACTCTTTGAATTGTGGAGCTCAAGCTGCTTCTCTTCAAACTTTCTTTGTGATGCAAATGCTATAGAAGAGGAAGAACATCATCAAATTAAATAGTGTAATCAATAGTTTCACTTGAGATTGTATTTTTAATAGGTGTTAGATCATGAAACTCGAATTTCTTTCATTGATGATATGAAGGGGTTTTTATACAATGACACTAGTTGGACTTCCTATACATGGATTCTCAATACAAAGCAAACTACCCTAAATACAAGATTGTATTCTCACAATATGAATAAAATAATATTTGATATCATCTATAACTGGAAGGTATGACTCATGCAATCCATCCCATGTGGAACATATGAAAAATGTAATTCACATGATTCTTCAAAGCTAGGCTACCAATCTGTGAAAGGTATATATTGAATTATCCGATTGGGTAGGACTCAATATGCATCAATAATAAGTAATATTAAATTTATTACAAAAGAAAGAAAAAGCAATATACAAATACAAGAGGGCTACCACTAAGATACTCGGAGGCAGGCCTCCAAAACCCCAAACTACAAAGTTACAACAAGGGAAAAAGGGAACTCTTTCTTAACAAACTCAAGGGACACCTCAAAGATGACAAAACCCTAACAACACTATTTTCTATAAACTAACTAGCTAGAAGACCATATGGGATGAATATCCCACTTCTCCACAAGGTATTGATTCTAAGGTGTTTTTGGCCCCTTAGGTATGATATAGCCCAGTACCGTTCCTCCACATTCAATCAGATCTCCCTTGAAAGAGCTCTTCACCCATTGAACTTCCAAGTCCACACTCCTAGGGCTTCTTATACTGGATCAACACCTAAGATTAACTCCCCAAATTTGCGGGTAGAGGAACACTCAAAAAATAGATGGTCTCTACTTTCTAACCTCGCCCAACAAAAATAACATTAAGGAAGAACCTGAATAGGTCTTTTCCAAACTTGATCCCCAGTTGGAATTAAAGGGCATCCAGCATACACCTCCAAGTAGTGAAGGATTTACAAGGAATATAAGAATGAAACCAAAAACAAGATGTCCAAGGCAACTTAGGGTGAGGGCTTCTCGTAACCGCGCAAGCCGATTTAGGAGAAAATAGGTCATTAGAGTTACTTTTCCAGAAAATGGAATATGGAACCAACCCACTTAGCCTACCAATGCTAAGGATCTTCACCGCCCTGTACTTAAAGGACCTTCCTCCATACCTAAGAGCTATCTTGAGATGGCTTCACTGACCAAATTGAGTCCTCCCTCTTAAGTATCTGTGATTTATCCACTTCACCCATAAGTAGTTCGTCTCGGAGGCCACCCACTGGATTTTCTTGAGAATTCCATCCACATTCATATCTTTGACCCACTTAACTGCCAAACCCCGTCCACACTAGGCCTGCAAATAGCATCCCAAGCAACATAATAAATCCTCCTTTCCAAGTTAGGCCCAGCCCAAAGGAAATTGAATAACATAGACTCCAACTTGGAAATAACACACAATGGAGCGTGGATCCAGTAAGTCTTAGCCCATTTCTTGCTCGTCAAATCCTTGGGCTCTCATATGTATGAAATCCAAGCTTTTATTTATTTCTAGGCCAGGTTTGAACCTGGGATTGGACCATGTTGTTCTAATAAATTGGGATTAAAAGCACCTTGGAATCTTTCAAAACATCACGAACTCTTATCAAAGCAAGACATTGATGGCTAAGGAAACCGAGTTTGACCCAATTACTTCCTAAAAATTGATTATTCTTGATCAATGGAGGAACAATATCATCATTTTTGTTCAATAAGATATCAAAGTGGATGATTTACCCATTCTATACTGCAAATAATCATAGAAAATCCTTTGATAACACCGATAATGGTATTTCTGTCAATTCTTACCAAGTGTAGAAAGATGATTCCCACTAAAGCAAGGGACATTGGAAACCCTAAGTGCATGTTTGGTTGTGTAAATGTACGGATTTACTTTCCATAGAATCAAAATTTGTATTTTAGGACATGTTTGATTCTCGTAGAATTAGGTTCATTAGGGAACCAAATAATTCTTAAGAATTACCTTTTTGTGAAGAAAGGTCATCCATATCTAAGATTACCTCTATATCTTATCTCATACATGAACTACCTTTTTCTCTTTCATATAAAAAGGGTACTTCTATTTTGAGTGACCAAAATCGGGATTTTCATTCTAAACAACTCTACCTTCTTCAACCTCTGGCCGACCAAGGTAGAGAAAATCGGGGTTTTCGTTTAGCGGTTATCAATCTTCTCCTCACAAACTCATGTAGCACTATCTCTCTCACACACACAGTTGCAAAGAGAGATTAAAAACTGCATTTGTTCTTTCCCTTTTGACTATTTCTGTTTATTTAGATAGGGCAAGGATTTTATCCGGACAAAAATTAATTTGGGGATGTTTCTCTATATTTTTTGAACTAGGGTTTTTATAGGATGGAGGAGGTCACTTTCTAGGAAATCCAAACACTTGCTGTGGGACTTTGACAAGAAGGATTTGAAGGAGATCTAGTTGCGAATAGGTCATTTTTGAAGAGGTAACACTTCAGGCATTTCACCTAGTTTTTTTTTTTTTTTTTGGCTCTTCAATCACTGCTGCAATGAGTTTCATAGTATGTCAACATCCTTGTATATGTCTGTGTTAGGACTCTTATGTGGGCTTAACTGATACTGATTGACATATTGGGCCCAAGAGAATAAGGACCACTTTAATTAGGAAACTTCTAGCCCTATTCTATTGTGGGAATAGAATAAGGTTTAGGGATTCTATTATATATAGAATACTGATGGTCCCTGCAGCTGTTACTTTTCATAATAATATTTTGGGAGCACTGTTTTCTCACAGAGCTAGTGTAGAGATAGAGAGAATATCTCAAAGTAAGAGGTTGCAGAAGATCTCAGTAGAAGAACCCATATTGCTTGGTTCTTCATCATAGTTCGTGGTACAAGCGTTAACCTTGATTTAGGGACTTCATTCACGCTCAACGGGTATGTGATCGATTTCTTTTCATTATTCATTCTTGTATTCTATACACTGTAGGTCATTCAAATGATTCTAGGATTTATAATCACTAACAATTGGTACCAGAGCCTACACTATGGTACTAGAATCAAGAAATTATTTAAAAAAAAAAAAAAAAAAAAGGTTTGGGTTCCAATTTATGAAAATCATTATCTTACTCTCGCTTAAAGATCCCGTATGGAAAAACTTTCTTCACGAAAGTTGTAGAGCACGAGAAGATGATCGTGGCGGTATACCACAAGTCACCGGAAACCTTCAGACGCACTAGCACCTATCCCTGAAAAACGACTACCGGAGGAGAGAGAAAAAATTTATTAAAAAGAAAAAAAGGTGATGAGTCATCGTCGGGTCAACTCCGAAACCCTACCGAGTTGACCCGGAGGTATAATGGGTCAGCTCACGACCAACCCTGTATTATTTTTACATGGAAGTTTCCACATTCCTTACTTACATTGAGTAACATGGAGGAGGAGGGGTTTTTTAAAAACAAAAAGCTATATAGAGAAGGGAGAAATATTTTCAACCAACAAGTAGAGGAATTTTTTATTTAATTTAGTAAATATATTATAAAATTAAGATAGATGTATTTTTATTATGTAGAAAAGTATATCAAACATTGAATAAATTATTCAAATTCGTATGAGAGAGGTTCTTAGAGCAACCAGGGTACTCTACATTCTCTTACATTGTTTATTTAAAATAATATTTTTCTATACTTCAAAAAATTAATAAAATAATCTATGTGAAGAGGTGCAGAATATGCCTTAGTCTCACAAAGTCTTTTTTAATTTTCATATGGAAGTGTAAGGAAAAGGTTCTATGAGAAGCCAAAGTAGGGTACACTAGTACCTCTGTGTTTATCTCTCTCGTTTTCATATAAAATGACCTCGTTGCCCTCCAATATATGATATTGTTTTGCCGCAACTCATTGGTGAGCTCCTCAATGCCTTCTCAGAGAACTTTCGTCCAAAAATGTTATATAATATAATTTAAAATGATGTATATATTATATGGGATATGATTTGGCATATCAATAAAAAAAAATTCAACTTAATATGACAAATCCAATATATTAATCTTGGAAAAAAGAAGGCTTACTTGTTACATGGCTTTTGTGCGGCTACGTCCAAGCACAAGAGAGTGCGAAATTACTACTATGCTCCCATGAAATAAAAAAATCATATCCATATTGGTGCCCTTGTAAGCTCTCATTGGGCTGACACTAGTGCAGGGCCAAGCAGTGATATCTTTGCCCATTGATCCTAGTTTTAAAATTTGAATTGCACTGACATGAAATAAGCAAGTAGAATAGGTGATAAGATTTGTGTTAATTTGTGTTGAATTCGAACTCAACTTGACTCAGCCTAGCCTGAGAGTTGGTCTTCAAAAGTTAGGCCTAGGCTGCAGTTGGCCCAAATGCCAAGATAAAGCTGGTCATTTGAGACCTTATACTGGATTAGTATTTTCAAGAATGTAGCCCAGCCTGCTAATTCCACAACCCTACACTTTGCCTAATCAATAAATTTTGGATCAAGTTTTCTTTCACTCACAGACTTATTGGTTCCAGAATTTGGATAGGATTTTAGATACAGTGCCAAGAGCATTTATGGAAATCCCGGCCAAAGTCGGATTCTCTACTTCTAGCTGAAATTTTCCATCATTTATCCATTTTTCTGTTTACACCTAGTCTAGTTGAGCCTACATGGCCAAGCTTGGAAGTAAGGATAGTGGTGTTTTTTAGGATGTGTTTGGTTGTATAATTCGTTGGAGTTATATTTCTGATTTAGCATTGATTCGGTAGAGAGTGGTTCTGTTGAATCTTTTTTTTTTTTTTTTCTTTTTGAGATATTCTAGAAAACTGTTTGATTACCCATAATTCTGTTATGTATTTATTCTTGAAAACTATTTGGTTACCCATAATTCTGTTATGCATTTATTCTTGAAAATTGTTTGGTTAACCTAAATCTCTGAGCATGATTTTGTAGAATCAGTCATTAAAATTGTTTGGTTACTTAATTTGTCAATCGAACATGGCTGAACTATTGCCAAAGAAACAGTAAAAAAGTGAAATGGTTGCCTAAAAGTTATGAACGAGTGCAAAATGCATGCCAGTGCCATAACTAATATACTTATTTGGAAAGTCAACTAATAAAGCTACTATTCATGCTACACTTATGTTGCAACTGGAAAAGTAGAATTCGGATATGTAATTGAAGATCCAAAGTTGAAATTCTTCTATAACTCTCATGGTAGAATATGAGGCCTAATTGCCAAGTCTGTTCAATGTGGGACTAGTATAATGGAATCTGAACTCTCATTTTTCACCCAGGAACTCTGTTCAAAAGGTCTTGAATCTTGATACATCGACCAATGTGTCTCAGGTGTCCTGTGCAAGAGTGCCAGATTCCATGACTATGGGAGCGAGTGTCTAGTTGCAAGAAACACTGATTGGTGATACCTTCTGAAGCACCTCTTACAGTCTCAGCACTTCCAAGTAATTTTATGCACTGTGACTTTTCAAAAACTATTTTAATTCTCTCTTTTATTTGCAGACATGCGTTTTAATTAAGAGATTTAACACACCAAACCCTCAATTGAACAAACCATCAACCATAATTTATATGGGTACAATACAAGATCAGTTACAGAATGGATAGAGATGGGGAGAAGTGTTGACATGGTAGATTGAGATGGTGAAACCCATCAATTTGTTCTCACACAAAATTTTCATAAAACCTTCTGCAACCGAGCTGAAGATAGGAAAACTAGAACTACAGGTTGGAAGAAGTTCTCATACTTGAATTAGATAAATAAACTCTTTAAGGCAAATATAAAAACCCATATAAATAAACAAAAAGCAAAAAGCAAAACCTGGGTTTAGAAATGCCTTAAAAAACTGTTGAGGAACTTGGAAACTATGCATCTATCAAATTCTTAGACAAACCAATAGATTATGTATCTAGTAGGAAGTCATCACACTAAACAAAAGGTAGGAACCGTAACGAGATACAAAAATTAACCTTTATGGCAGGAACGAAATACATTTAACAAAACCCAACCATGAACTTAATATTGTTAACACACAGGAGATATTCATTGACCAAGAACCATTCCCATCATAGAAGCCCTAGAAAACGAAATTTTGCAGTTAAAACCCTAAATTCCAGAGTCATCAGATCAAAAGAAAGAAATTATGGGCAAAAGTATAGAACCCGAGAGATTACAATTGTACTTGGTAGTTGCTATTCCCTAAGTAATGGTAGAATTAAAAGAATGAAAAATCCAAACAGCAGAGTAGCCAGTACTCAAAAGAGAAAATGAAAAAAACTACAAACATTCCAATCAAGGTTGGGGAAGAAGAGGTCGAATCCAGTACTCAAAAAGGAGAAAGTGCAACTCCAAATCCGATCAGCAGAGCAGTGATGGGGAGAGCAAGGAGGTCTGGCCTTCAGCGTTGGTGTTGAGGTCCAGCCATGGGCGGCCTTCAGCGTCGATGAGAGGAAGAAGGTTGCCTGATTTTTGTAATTCTTCTGAATGACCACTTAAGAAGAACTATTTATACGAGGGGTAGAATTATGTGTGTCAAAAATGAGTTTTAGTATTTACCTTATGTCTTATATGAACAACATTTAGCTTTAGGCAGGTGTTTCAAAGGAATTAATATGTCTAAGTACAAGCAACTCCTAAAACAACCAAACAGTTTAAAAAAAAAAGAGAACCATGTCTCACTAGAAAGACTCTCTAACGAATTATACAACCAAACACATCCTTAAGCATACTAATTGTTGGTCCCTGGACCAGTCCACGGACCTACAACATAAGCCTGTGCTAGCCCAGTTTACATTGGGTCTGCTGGCTCATTGATGGACTTGTTTTGACTCACAATATTTATTTAGCCTAAGAAAATAAATTTGGAACTTAGAAGGTCCAACATGAATGGAATGCCCAAAATTCTATACAGTTGTTTGGTCTAAAAATCGAAAGCATATTCATGCTAGATAAGTTCAAATGGGATTTCCATGTCCTGGGTTAGTGAAGGTCAATCGGTAAGAGCCAAATAAATTAGAATGAAAGACTTGTAGTAATACTCCTTCTCTTCACTTCGACCAGAAAGAGAAGGACAAACAGAGAGATCTCAAATAGGAAGAGCATTTTGTATCAAAAAGCTAGGTTCTCTCTCCTAAAAAAGCAAAAAAAATCGAAAAAGATAGGAGGAAGTGGAAAATCCTTTCCGATAAAAGAAAGGGTTCCCACAAAACAAATTCCCTTGTTCAAAGGGATCTCTTATCAAAAAAAAAAACAAAAACAAAAACAAAAGAGGAACCCATCTCCTCTAAAAAAGAAAACATAAAGTTTCATTTCAACTTGATAGAAGCTACACAAAAATACCTCCTCCTTGAAAGGAATGAGAAAATGAGGAAACAAAAATAAAGCTAGGAGCAAAAGAACTATTATAAGTTTGGTTGGACTTGGACCATAAGGGACATATTTGAGCCTTTACTCTCTCTTTTGTATCCACGTCCCCCGTTACAACATAAGAAAAACCATTCTAAACTACTTCCCATCAACGGTTCTATTCTCACTCGACTATGATAGAACTTAATTATCAAATTAAGCTTAGACATTCTCAAAAACTTATATATCAAAAAACAAATGAAAGAGCAAGCATTTTGATGATATCTTCCAGTCTCAAATCAAGGTATCGGGATGTTCCCACAATAAGTGTGGTCTCTTGTACATCAACATCTTTCTCATATCTTGTTGGATGTCTCCCTATCTATGACACATGGATTTTATAATCGTCCCCAAACTCCTCAACCACTTATCGATATGAAGATGAGCTCCATTGTCTTCCTCTCTCTACAAACATCAAGGTAACATGGAACCACTATATTACCATTTGAGTAAACCATAAAGTTTTTGAACATTCTTCTTGGTCATTGATGTCCACCCATTAGACATGATTGCAATACATCTTTTTCATATGGGCCTTAGACCCCGATCGGACTAAACCAGGCCATTTTGTCTGTTCAGACTGGTCCGAGGGTGATACCACATGCCAACTTTGACCGACGCGTGGAATGGTATTTTCTTACCTCGGTTTTTTACATTGTGTCTTGTTTCAATCCTCTACGTTTTGATATGCAATATGACCATGTTTGATGGTCATGGGGACTTGGTTTTGAGAAAAATTGCATATGTGCACACTTTTTTACCCCGGGTTTTTTACGTTGTCTTGTTTTTAATCCTTTATGTTTTCATATGCAATATGACCATGTTTGGTGGTTACGGGGACTCGGTTTTGGGAAAACTTGCATATGTGCACACTTTTGACCTGTTCTGTTAAATCCTTCCAACATAGGAAATGAAAAATGAAAGGTATAACATGGCTTGCATACTTGCAATAAAATGTAATTGAGGTCTAGCAATGGACCCTAACTTTATCTACAAATGTTTTATTTTATTATGGTTTGTTACTCTACTTGTATACTATGTAATGAACCTATCACACAAATTTTGAGCTGCCATAATAGGGTTGCAAGCTAGTGCAGTGAGAATAGGGAATCCACAAAAGCGGTAAAATTCAAATTTGTTGCAATGGGTCTGCAACTCAAAGGTATTCTCTTGTTTTCAAGGCAGAGAGAATAGTTGGTAGGGAAGTAAATAATACTCATTCAAAGGCGACATTACCAAAGATAAGCATAAAAACAAGCATATAATAAGGAGATCATAACCGAGAAGGTGCTATTCACCCAAAAGTGATGGTACTTTTCGAAAGTTTAAGAGTTGCCATAATTATTGTAGTCTTTGAATAGACTAGTGCATTCAGACTCAAAAATTAAGAATGTAGTTGTGGTTGATACATTGGTTACATTTAATGACTAGCATTATAATGTTGTTTTTAATTTCATTGATATTACATACTAAGATGAGTTTATGCCAAGAAACAATTTCTACACATCACACACCAATAGGCCCGACTCAATTGACCCAAAGTAGTATATCATACTTCTTGGCCCACAAGAATCCCTGGTTAAAACCTTCCACATTTTTTGTTACACTTTGATATGAAAAATAATAAAAAACAATGTGACCCCTACTTGTGAGGGCCCATAGACAGCCTTTCACAATGGCTGGAATGGTCCAAAAACCAAATTTACCAAGCCCATTAATAGCTTTCATTAAACTGGGCCTTAAAGCATATTTTTTAAGATTACCAGGATTATTAATGGGATTTAATAAAACTAGGCCTTAAAGCATGTTTTTTAAAAGTACTAGGATTTGGACGTTTATATGGGCTCCTCATGATTTAGTTTGGCCCATGAACTGGCTCAGGCTGGACCTAAACCAGTACACAAAAAAAAAAAGGCCCATGAGAGGAGTTAAAAATGGTTTAAAACAGAAGCCCAATAGCTAGGGTTACTTAAAACCTAAAGGACGAAAAATGTCTCTACCAAATTAGGTGCTTCACTTCATCTTCTTCCTCACTCTACAGCCGAAGCAGCATGTGCTCTGCGGGGAAGGAACAAATTTGTGTAAAAAAAAATTTTCTTATTTTTTGTTCTATTTCGTAGTAAGGGTGTAAAAATTAGTTTGTAATAATTATCTCAAATGATTGTATCATTGATTTCAAATTATTTCATATTTAATTGATAAATTTGATTTTATTTTGTATTCAAATTCCATTAGATTTGAAAAGAAAATTTTAAATTTAAATATAAAAAAAATTATCATTACTAAATATGATAAGAAATTAAATTTCTTTTGATCAAAAGAAGGTGGAGAAATACCTCTACCAAAAGATCTAATTAAAGAAAGAAAAATATAACTTCATGCCAAAGCGAAGGGCAGGGTTTACAATGAACATAGGTAGATGAACCCACCAAACATTTAACACTTTCAGAAGAACAGCATTCTCACTAACACAGGCTGCACAAAAAAAAAAAAAAAAAAAAAAGCCAGATTAGGAAATTATATCATCAATTATAAGTCAGACAATCCCACTCCGGAGCCAAGGAAAAGTCAAAGCTAGATTACAAAAATGCAAGCTTCTAAACAACAAAAGCTACCCTGTATAGCCCTAGACTCCATAGATGCTATAAGAAACGACAACTAATCCTACACTTTGCTGCAAGGAAAATCCAATTTTAGATAAAATTGAGTATATACAATCATATTAGGTAATGATTATAAAACATCTTTAATAAGATTTGAAAATTTTAACTTCACTTACTTCTAATTTCCCTACCAACCTAAGGAACCAACAGCATTTCCATTATTATCGCTCCTTAGGCGTATAGCTTATATCATAATAGATTGCAAAAGACTTTCTTCTCAGCTGACTTCAGTCATTTTTCAGCTTGTTTATCGTCAATGTCTTTCCTTTTTTGTGCTCTGGTACCACCTACACTCATGTTTTAAATTCTTCCCTTTTAATATAAGTATATTTCCCTACCAAGAAAAAAAAAGAAAAAGAAGAAGAGCATATACATTGAATCCATCCACCCATGGAGAAATTAAAGATGATCAATATACTCTTGAAAGCTTGGGTTAGTACAAAGACATTTTTATTATTAAAAAATAAATAAATAAATAAATGTACAAAAATATTTGAAAATGCTGAAAATTTGTTAACATTTTGCTTGCCAAATGCTGCTTTTAGGCATGCTATTGCTAACACAACACTAACCGTCCATTAATTGCTAACTTGTAGGGGAAAAAAAAAAACCCTTTTAAACAAATGAGGTTAATTAATCTTTTTTTTTAATTAATCAAGAAACACAAAACCCTACCCCAATAATTTATTTTCTTATATTTTAATAATAATACTTCTCAACTCTTTGAGATTCAATGAAAAATAATTTAATTCCATGATCAGAGCCATATTTTAGTAATGGGTCTTATTGGGTTTGACCTTTTGGGTTACTTCCAAATTAGCTTACAGCTCAATTCATGCCTTCAGCTGCCTTCATTCCCTGAAAACGTCCAAATTAGTTTAGAAGTTAATTCATTTATTAGTCTCTCTAACCCTCATTAAATATAACAGTAAACCCAATTCAAAACCAAGAATTGATTAACACAGAGCTAGTCTTCTCCTCTCTCACACAAATTTCTCTGCAACCCTTCCCTTCCCTTCAATTAAAGTTTAAATGGCCAGCCATTTGTACAGCTTCTTCCCCACTGATTTAATTCTTCCCTTTCAACTCCAAACCATCAATGGAGAAACCAGGACTCATCAACCAGCTCTTGCCCAAAAAACTATGAGAAGGAATCAACTACAACTTCTTTCCTACTGATTTGCTTCCTCCACTTCAGTCACCTATAGAAGGAGACATCATGACTCATCAATCTAGTGTTGATCAACAAGAAAACCATAAAGGCAGAACGCGAATTCAAAGTTGCAGAGCCCGGCCTTGTTTGGAAGCTATTTCTGTCTCATCATTCTCTGCTTTTGGTCCCAAGTTCACAAGAAGGCATCTCAGCTCTGGTCAGCGGAATCAGAATTTTCTCTTCTTTATCTTTCTTAGATTGGAGATCAAGCCATGACATAAAGAATTTTAGAACTTTGTCCGTCTAGCATTCCAACACCCGAACACATCCCATTTTTTCAGGGGGACTCTCTTCTTGTTATGTGGTATGTTTATAATCATCATCAAAGAAATTTACGGATGGTTTAAACCAAATTTGAGATTTGTAATTGATATTATATCTACTATTGTGAATCTGTGATCGCTTACTTGGTTTTTCCTACTTTGGCCTATGATCTTGGCTAGCTATGTTTTTCTCAAGCTGCCATTATGGACCATTATAACACTCATAATGGTTTTTGAAGTTAGGGGAATGTGAATGAGAATTGATTTATTTAAAATTGACATGTACTTTTAATTTATTTTTTGTTTTATTATCAAAAATCTTTTAAAATTTTGTGTAAAGTAAGTTGAAAGTAACATATTATTATCTAATTATCAAAAAGTATCATTGTCATGCATATATTTTTTAGTAAATGTGTGAAATGACACTGTTACTCTCATTGAAAAAAAATATATGTTATATCAAAAAGGTAAAAGGTAAAGTATTAAATAATTTGACACCCCTCAACTTGAGAGATGTCGATTAAAAAAATTATCTTTTTAAGAATAAAAACATGCAGCTCTAGTGCAAAAGTTTCATTTACTATATTGGGTCTCGAAGGCCACTATCTGCTACTTAATCAATGCATGCACCATCATGTGATAAATAATGAAGTGTAACACTTCAATATGAACGGTAAAGTGTAGTTTTCTCAGACTTTTTTTAAACTTTACTAGTAATAATGAAATATTATACTTTATTATGTGTCATGTGTCCCTATGTACTCTCATGTAATAAATAGTAAAGTTACTGGCATTCTCAACAAATAGAGAGTATGTACAAAGCACTCAAAAAAGTAATGTAAATAGTAAATTTATTTAGCATAAGAAATAATAATCTTAGATCGAAAGTGGATAACCCGATGTGGAGGCTTTTAGGTATTGGACAACCTCTCCTTAATGACTAACTTTTGAGGTTGAGTTCTACCCAAGCCCCTAATAAGAGTTCTTTTAAGTTTACATAAGTGGTATCAGAGCCAAGGTTCGACAGGGTCAAAATTCAACATAAGAGGGAGATTGTTGGAGTTCCATGTGGAAGGCAATAGAAGTGAGTAGCCCGATGTGACTTATATATACTTGGGTAGTCTCTTTTTGAGAGCTAATTTTTTAGGATGAGTTCTACTCAAGTCTTAACAAGTGGTATCAAAGTCAAGGTTAGATAACGCTTGGGCATGAAAACCTAGTGCACATCCGAAGATAAAATCAGAAAAAATCTCAGTGGCTCTGCTTAGAGGGAGAGATTGTTGGGATTTCATACAAATAACGGATAATAATCTCATATTCAAAGTGGAAAAAAAAATCTTAGTAATTTCTCGTGGATGGGGAGATTGTTTGGATTCCATGTAGATGACGGAAGTAATAATCCTACATTGAAAAATGAAGAAAATCTCAATTATCCTGCATGAAGGGAGAGATAAGAAGATCTCAGACTCCTATGTGGAAAGGGAGATTGTTGGGATTCCACGCAAATGGTGGAAGTAATAATCTTTTATTGGAATTAGTAACCCATTGTGAAGATTTATAGGTACTTGAGCATCCTCTCCTTAACGGCTAGCTTCTAAGGATGAGTTCTACCTTAACAATTGCAAAACATAAAAAAAAGATACTCCTTTTTGTAGTGCCAAAGAGAATGATGCTAATAGTGTGTTGGCTATTTTTTATTTCTTTCAAGATTTATTAGGTCAATAAATATACTTTTTGAAAAGTAGTGTTTTATTTAGTAAATTTGTTTCTCTAGGTTTTCAAAGTTTTGTTTTTTGTCGCTTTGGTGTTAAAAATCTATATGGGAATGCTACTTATTTAGGTTATCCAATTTCGTTCTCTAGGAGTAGATCTAGGGCCATGAGTTTTTTGTTAACAGGTTGATTCTATTAACTCTGGTTTTTGGAGAGATATGGATTTTAGTGGTCGTAAGCGGTCTCTATGCTCCTAGGATAGTTTGCATAAACTAAGTGTATGGCTAGGTTGGGGTTCAGATCTTATTTTGTCCATAATGTTGCTCTTCTTTTGAAACAAACAAGAAGATTGTTAACTAACCCTCAAGCTTTATGGGCTCAAGTATTAAAAGTTAAATATTTTTATAACTCCTCATTATTGGATGAATCCTTGTGTGCTAAAAGAGGATCACATGTTTAGAATAGTGTTGCAAAGGTTCTGCCTACTTTCAATCTATGGTATGTCAGCGGGTAGGGAATTGGGAAAATGTTTCAATATGGACCTTAAAAAGCATTGGATAGGATCGCTCCCTGATTTTTTTGTCCCTAATATGATTAGTAAAATCTATTACATTTCTAAGGTGAGTGATTTGATTATTAACAATAGTTGTAATGTTCCTCTAGTGATGTATATATTCCCTTGTTATGTTTCTCACACAATTCTCAAGATCCCATTTGAGTAAGAATGTTAAACTTGACTGTTGGATCTACCCTTTTCTAAATCTAGCAAGTTCTTAACTAAAATTGGAACTAGTGTTGATTGTGTTCGTAACTAAAATTCTTAATCATCCTTGTGCCCCAGAGTATGCTAAATTATGGCATTTGGTTTGGTCTTTGAAGATATATCTTAAGTTTATTCTATTCTTGTGGAAATTGTTATCAGGTGCAGTTCCTACCACGTCTAAATTTCCTTGGCGTTTGCAGGATGATGGATTGTGTGTTTTGTGCAAAATGGTTATGAAACGGATTGCATATTTTATTTTCTTGTGATTTTAATTTGGACTAAGCACTTGCAAGCTTCCTCATTGTTGCATATGGTTCTACCCTTTATGTCAACCACTTCTTTCTCTCGAGCTGAATTAAAAAATGTTTTATATGTTCTTACAATTACTTCCTACTTTGTGTGGTTATTGTGTGATAGAACCTTGTTTCCTAGGGTAAAACCTGACCCATTTGGTGTTATGACCTTGATCTTGAGATGGGTTCATGATTCTGATATTTTTACATTTTCTTCATGCATTGTAGTTCCTTCTTTGATTCAGGTTGCAAATTACATAGCTTTGTTAGATTATGAGGGACTCTAGGGAAATAGTGTACTAGTGATCATTTGTGACGGGAGCTGACTCGCATTATGGGGAGGCAGGCTGGCTTGAGTGTTATTTCATGATGTTACCTTTATTATAGCCCCTATGAATTATGGTGTTGCAAGTTGTGCACTAGAATCAAAGGCTAGGGGTCTATTCCAAGGATTACAATGTGTTATTGAACAAGGCTGGATTGAAGTTGAAGTTTGGACTGATTGTGTGCATCTTTTGTTTTGTGGTTTAAGGAGGTCAAGTAGAATGACCATGAAACTTATTTGCTATCTTATATGATATTTACCATCTTGTTAAACAATCTGTAGTCTTGATAAAGAAAGAGATCTATAATCTCGGTGGGATAGCTAAGAAGGGAAGGGTGGAAATGTATGTTGTGTCTAGACTCAAATAACCTTTCGTCACAACATTGTTTTCTCTAGTGCTTCGTGGCCTTCTATTTGTGACATGATATGGTGGTGCTTGAACTTAGTTGGCAATTTGGTACGACCACACCTTCTATTCTTGTGAACTAGTTGTAGTCCAAAAGCATTGGATACAACCCCAGCAGGTCCATTTTGCTAAAAGTTCAAGCTGTTGTTGATGATTTGATTAGTTGATTGAAAGTCCTTGTTCATGACTTGTATGGTTTATATGACATGAGTTGTATCTTGTACGGTATCTATAAAAATATAAGGGCTAATCATTCAGACGCTTTTATACTATGGTCAAATTGCTTGACACCCTAGAAGTTTGAACAATTTAGTTAAACACCCTTTGCATTTGAAATTTATTACAACTAACCTTTATCCGTTAGTCAATTATCGTTCAGTGATGACGTAATGGTTGGAGAAAATCTTAAATATCCAAACTATCCTTGAAAGGGTAGTTCAAGGTAGTGAATAGATTATTTTACCTTTTAACTAGAAAAAAAAAAAGAACCCAACCCTCTACTTGAAATGGAAGATGGGCGAAAGAAGAATCCCTTTACCCATTACTATTTTTTCAGGTTGAATAACTTATAAGGACAAAATAGTCTTTTCATTCAATCACTATCAAAAATCATAATAACAAGGTGTTCAAATAATTAATCCAAAATATAATAAAAAAGTCTATGAGTTTTATCGTCGAAGTTTTGACTTTGAAATTTGATGGGTGGACATCCTCCGCTATCTATTAAACTAGCAAATTGGCCGCAATTTTTTTTTTTAAAGAAAAATAGAAATTAGTTCGCCACTTGTTCAACCGCTAGTGAAGGGAAAAGAAGCAACCTATTTAGATACTCACTCAGGAACGTAATCAGTGACCCATGCTTCTTGGTTAAGTATAGAGATTAGTCAGCTTTCCAGTTCATAACTTAGGAAGCTGGTCAGCTACCGTTGCGCAAAACTTGTTGGGAACTCCCATTCTCCATGCGGTTTGCGTTAAGAAATTCAGCCACCTAACAATCATCTTGCTTTCGATCTGTCTTTGAAAATTGAGATTTTCTTTTTTGGTAATTTTCTTTTTAAGAACAAAAATATTTGGGAGCTAATTAGTAAAAGGATAAGTTTCTTCTCCACTCAATGTTTAGAAATTGAATCTCTTCACCAATGGTTATGTGATGTTCAATTGAACTCGAGGTTCATCATTAATTTTCACCCCTTATTCTCATCTCTAGTGCAATCATCAGGTCAGATGGTCTACATGAAGAGATCCTATCTTCACACACAACCCATTTAATCCACAAAGAATGAACGAACATTAGAGGTAAAAGAAATAAGAAACTAGAATTATCAATTCCAAATTGGGTTTTAGTTTTCACAAGTCTCAGGTAACATAATTATGATAACGTCGAGTCCTGAGGGCTCATACAATTTTCGGGACAAAAATGTAAGAAATGGAATTGAGCTTCCCAGGAGTGGCCTAATAAGTATTTCTAGGAATAGCATTGAATATTTATATATATATATATATATATATTTATGAATATAAATTACATGGAAAAATCATTGTTAAGATGAAAGAAAAAAGAATCACATACTAAAACCATGACAATAGAAAATGCCTTTTCCTTTTACGGATGGCAGTAAAGGTTGGCAGCCGCAAATTGACCCCCATCGATACATATTGTTCTTTCAACTTTCAGCTGGTTGTCCACTGACTAGAAAATAAAATGTCTTTCTTCTAGCAGAGCCTCTTCTGGAATATATATTACCATACATCACGTAGATATCTCCCATCCATTTGCAGATTCTTCACCATGCTCTCAGTCTTGGAGCTGTCCAGAGATCCCTGAAACACGTGATTATAGTATTTTCCTGTTAGAGCTGCCTCATTATTTTTAATCATGTTCCAGTTTCTTGGCTTTTTCCCAAAAACCAATTAATAGCCATAAGATTAGTGAATTGAGTTAACCACGAAATCCGAAGTTCATGTCCAAAGTGAGACATCCCAACCTCAAAAGAAAGGCCGAAGTTATTCTAATCACCCACTGTATTAATTTTCTTCTCTCAAAAGAAAGACCCAAATGAGTTGGACCACATCACCATTTCCTTGTCCATGAAGTGGGAAAACTAGTGGTTATGATCACCCACTTTAATTTTCTGAACACCACGGACTTATGCTCATCGAGCCCTTGAAAGGAAGATGTGGTTTTTAATCAGAATAGGCAAGATCCCCTCTTGATTTATGAACATTCTGTCAGGTTCATTTTGGCATATAGGAAATACACAAGCTAGTGACATCATATACTTGATTTTAACATACCTGCTCTTGGACAATGGTGTGGAGAGTTCGGTGGACATCCTTGGCCATGCCTTTGGCATCACCACAGACGTAGAGGTAAGCGCCCTGAGAGATCATGTTCCAGATATCTGAGGCCTGGCGAACAAAGCATACACTTAGCATCTTAAATATGAGGAAAGAACATCTTCAATTAATAGGTTTCCTGGACAGCTCATCAAAAGATCCTCGTAAAACTGGCCCCCTCCTTTACCAGCTACAAGGAAAAGTTAGAAGGGCCCATCCAGATTGTCACCTCACTGGCAACTCTCTGGTTTGGTGAAGGCAATTGAGCTGAAACTAGCCACGTATAAAAATGGTAATCAAATGATCAGAGGGGATCTTTTTCCCCGGGACTCTCTTGTGACACAAATAACATACCTAGTCTATTCATATCCCTCATGTTGGCCCATATCAAATTTTATTTCCTAGAATAAAACAAGATGGTCAAAAAGTTTAGTCCCATACCTTCTCCATCATCTTGTGCTGCACATACTCTTTCATGGGTCCCTGGCGTGAGAAAGCAACAACTAGTTCAGAAATTGCACCAGCATTGAGAAAGCTCTTCAACTCATCCTCATAGATGTAATCCTGCAGTTATAAGCAGATGAGATTAGAACTTCACAAATCAGGAGAATCATAAAAACAGTAAGAGAAAAGCACATGCATTACCATTTGGCTGTTTCTGCATCCAAAGAAGAGGATAGCAGGTCCAAGATCAGCTCCAGCTTCTTTCAAAGCTAATCTTTCCTGAAGAAGAAATTTCACTCTTAGTTGACATTATTTCTAGGTGGAGGATAAAACCAACTGAAGAGAATGACCACGATATACAAACCTGCAAGAACCCCCTGAAAGGAGCCAATCCTGTACCAGGGCCAACCATGATAATTGGTACAGAAGTATCTGAGGGTAGTTTAAAGTTGGACTGCCTCACAAAAATGGACGCCCAGCTGCAATCGCGGCTTTCCTCCAAAGACACAGCGTTCTGCAAGAAGTGCAACACAAATCTTAGAGCAACCCTTTCTGTCTATCAGAAAAGGTGGGCAGATGACTTGACTGACTTTGCGGTAAGGTGTCGAAGAAGAGGAGAACACCCACACAGATGCTTGTAATTTAACATCTAAATCCTAATGACAGGTCCACAACTCAATTTAGTTATCTTTGCAATAAGTCATTGAACAGGTCATTTCATTCTTTGAAGTAAGCATTGTTGGTAAGAAAAAAATATGACGCTAAATAAAGTACAAGAATCAATTGACATACGCAACTACTATATCACTTGGCCATCCTAAAGTTGACTCTTTTGCCAACCTGAGAAATTATGCAAACAAAACATGTAATTTCTGAAAAGATTCATTCCCCCTTTTGGGGATTGAACACCTAAGGAGACGCTAAAGAAATTTCAAACCAAAGGCTTCCCTTAGTACACGTCATTTCTAAATGTCACATAACAGAACATGATCAAAGAAAAGTTTACCTTCATCCAAGTTGAGCACACTCCTCTGTGAATTCTTCCAGCTGGTGTTTTCTCAAGAACTAGGGCACATGTAACATGAATTCTAGATGGTGCCATCCTGAAGTACATGTAAAGATTGAGATTCACATACGCGTGGCTTTAGACATAATAATGATTGCAGATGTTAGAGTAAAATCACTAAAGACATTGAAACTGAGACCCTTGGATCCCAACATCGACAGCTATGCCAAACCAGTCAAACTCCTTTTCAAAGGCCTTTTCTTTTCCAAAGATAAGGGGGAATATTTATATATATATATATATATACATATATGAATTTTAATGCATTTCAATGCAATAAATTTGTTTCCTTCTGTCCCACAGAAGCTCAATATCTTTCATTTTAGGTCAAGTCCCACCACTTAATACTAATCACAGGCACCCCCAAGTCAAGGGAGATGGAACTTGGTAGAAGTTGATTCTGTCAGAAGACTGCTACCATCTGTTCAATACATCTTTAAGGCCACCAATTAATCAACTTCTCTCATCATCAAAAATCAATGATGAGTTCAGATGGCTCACAGTCAGGACAGATAGGTTCCAGCGAAGATAATGGGACCCCTTGATCATTTTCTTGCTCCATGGGTATCACATATACCAGCATGAAGAAATTCTACAAAGGGATAAATCTCCTTTCAAGAGAACAATCAGCTGCCAATAAAACTAGTACGGTAGCTTCAGCCTTCAGATCAAAGGCTGGAATATGCAGAGGGAGGACAAATTACCTTGGGGAGGATGAGATGGAATAGTATCTAGGCTGCAATCGAGGAGCTATTGCTGCAAAGAAAACTCCAAGGGGAGGTTTGGCAGAAGGAAATTCAGCCAACACCTCCAGAAGGCTTCTCTGACTTGCTATAATCCATTGTGCATATTCATCCTGCTCAATGTAGGATGACACACATGAGATTCACCCAAGCACAAGGATAAGAAGCATAGGAAAGAAAAGGAAAGTTGAAGTTCAAGTTCTGAAAAAAAAAAAAAAAAAAAAAAATACACCCACCTTCCCAGCAGGAGATGCAAGATCTCTTAAATGATCAGCTTCACTTGGATCAGAAGCATGAGCAGCTAAAGCAAGTAAAGCAGCCTGAAAATAGAGGCATTCACACACAATAAATTAAATTGACTCAAAAACACTTCATGAAACAGTGAACTTACAGAAGCATGGAAGCAGAGCTCAGGTAAAAACAATACCTTCTTGGGAGCATTCAGAAGATCAGTATATTGGGTCAACGCAGTTCTTACGGTGCAAGGCGATGGGAAAGGAGGGGAGCACCCACTAATTGGAGTGCCATCCTCTTTAGTAGCATAGATGGAGAAGCAGGTATCTGGTGAATAACCTAATAACCTCTCAGCCTCTTCAACAACTTCAGTAGTATTTTCACAATATACACCAACATGGTCCCCCGTTTCATATCTGAGAAAAATGGGAGAACATAGCACATATAAGCAATGCAAAAATGACAAAAACATTGAACCTAGAGCAAAACAACCTACAAACTCTTGGCATCACATTCTTGAACAGTGATAACATTCAAAATTAGCCAAAGGAAAGAAAATCCTAGAAATAAGAGAAAAACACAATTTCTACCAAAATGATATAATCCCACTATAAAAGAAATAGAAGAAATGCACAGTTCCTACCAAAAAGATGTAATTCCACTATAAAAGCAACTCATTCACATCAAAGGATTTCACTGGAAGGAACTTACGAAAGCCCAGTGCCTGCAATGTCAAATTCCAGATGAGTGCAAGATCGATCAGAAGCTGGAGTGTGAAGCTCCCTCCGGACAGCCACGTTAGATCTTCATGGGGATATTACAGATTAATTTGGTGAACAAAAGAAACAGAAATACAGGAAATAGACAAAATCTATGATCTATAATGAATAGATTTAGTACCTGCACGGGTGTTGAATATCATGAACAGCATGACCATTTGCATTGCTCAAGTTCTTTTCCTGTAGTAATGCATCGGCAGGATCATGAAACACAACACGATATTCTGCTACAGCAGCGGTATACTTGGTAGAAACACTTGTATCATCCTCATCTCGGAGCAACTGATCCAACTCGGGCCACACTGTTTCTCTCCTGGAAGCACAAATAGTTGTTAGAAAGAATTCATACCGGAGAAGTGGTGACGAAGTCAATCAAAGAATTTATTAAAAATAAATTAATAGAAATTCTTCATACCATGCTGAAAAGTCATCTTCAATGCACTGGTCATCATCTCCAAGGCCCACTTGGACAAGGCGCTTACCACCTATTAAAGCAGGAAAAGAGGAAATTAAATTTTGAGGACCAATTTAACTAAATGAAAGGGAAATAATAGTCATAAAATCAACTATAATGTTATTATTCAAATATTCTTTTATATTTCATATCCATTATATTCACTCACAAAATTAGGTCTTACATGTGTAGTGTTAATTCATGCGCACAGGTCCAGCATCATCCTAGTGCCTCTCTCTACAAATGCCTAACAGTTTAGCTAAATTAAAGTTTTTTTTTTTTCCTCCAACTACCTAAATGTTTCTCCAATATAATAAGCGGAGATTTTATGTTATCTAAGAAACATTACTTGATCTTATGATAGACCAAATATTCCGCAATCCATGGAATATTGAACTGGTGTGCATTTGGCAAGTGGCTTTTCACATGAGTCATGCAGACCCATGTAGGAATAATATAATGTGACTTTTCATTCAAAAAATAGTTGACATTGGTAGCAAATGCATGCAAAGCATGTAAAACTAGCACTTTCTTCTTTCTAATTGTTTTTTTTTT
>NC_056557.1:10018098-10022630 GCF_013358625.1 Macadamia integrifolia
TTTTCTTTTTTTTTTTTTTCCTTTTTGTGTTAACAAAATTCCTGGGGCTAGAACTCAATAGTTGCACAATTTTCTTCAATCAAAGGCATACCACAGGCAACAGAACTCTGCTGTTTATATCTAAGGAGATATTTTCACTCCAAGTAATCCATAAAAAATATATAAAGGCATCCAAGAAACATACCCTGTTCAGCTAGGAGATCATCCACGACCTTTGCGATCTGTTTCCCACAAAACAACACATGAAAGCCAAATATTAACCACCTACCACCAGATTACACCATAAGGGAAAATGGGGGGGAGGGGCGAACCTTCAAAAGAAAATAAGAGGAAAACAAACACCATAAAATAAAAGTTTTTACCGACAAGTAACTATTTTAATTTCGGAAATAAAACATAAAATAAAGATAAAAATCATATTCTCCTTGTATACTGATGAAGAAAAACTGAATAAAATTCAAAATTGAGCGTCATTCTATACCTTATTGAAATGCTCATACTGCCTGTTGCCCAGACCAAATACTGCGTATTGAAGATTCTGAAGCCATTCGCCCCTCTCATTCCCCTAAACAGATACAGAAAATAAGAAAACCACCACGAAATTTCACACCAATAGAATCCAACATCACCCTTTACTCCAACCAATTTACCTCAGCGAACCACTTGTAAAATTTTGCAGCATTGTCAGTCGGCTCACCATCTCCATATCTGAAAGTCCAGACCAGTTATCAGTTTCTCAGTTCTCTTTCCATCTCTTTCTTATTCAACATAGAACAGAAAAAGAATAGAAAAGAAAGAAGAGAATCCACAAAAAGAAGCTAGAATGGAAAAGGAACTATAACGCACGTTGCCAAAAAGAAAAAGGCTATAGTCTCTTTCTTCAGTTTCTCCTCGTATTCATCGTCATCGGCTGCGTAATCATCCTGAAATCAATTCGAATTCGATCATCAGCAACAACAATTCCACTAACTGATCTACAAACCAAACGGAATTTTTAAAAAAGTTATATCGATTATAACCAGATCAACGACTCTAAAAGTTGCTTTCTCATAACGTGCTTTTGCTTCTTCAGCAAGTGCCTGAACACCAACAATTCACCAAAAAGTCATCAATCAACAGACTCAAAACCAACTCAACTGAACCAAATACCACACAGGCATAAAGAATAAATAAATCCAAACAAACCTTGGCGAATCCCTCAGCAGTACCAGTCTGAGTTCCAAAGAAAATCGTAATCTTCTTCTTCCCATCATCAACCTCCGGTTCGGGCTCCTTCACCATAACCGGCATGGGAGCTTCAATTTTACTCGATTTCTGACTCGAAGACTTCCTCCAGAAGAACACAATCACGCAACCGATAAATACCGCCATTGAGGTCGTCAAGATCATTAGAAACTTCCGATTCTCTACCAAAATCACCTCTCCAGAAGCCGCCGATACGTTCGACGGATCCAAGCTCCCTTTCAGAATCGCCGACATGAAATCGAAAGGAGAAAGCTTCACTGATTCCGAATCCATGATTAATTCCGATTTGAAGCAAAACAATAGCAGATTCCGAAGCGAAATTCACGGGATTCCGGTAGCGAACACAACCGGAATCTCGCGAATTAGAATGCTAATCGAGATCGGAAACAAAGAAGGACTGAGCAATCTCTCCCTCTCTTTCTCCCTCTCTGCTTTGTTCGTGCTTCGTCTGTGTGTGTGAGAGGTAAGCGAGAGGAGAGAGGAATCGTAGAGGAAGAGAGAAGCGAGAGAAATGATCTTTTCCCAGAGAAATGAGGGCAAGAAGTAGAGAATTTAGAGGCCTCTGAAAGAGAGTGGGCGAGAGCAGAGAAGTATTTATTTTGCAGTTTGTGACCGAACCAACGCCTACCAAACCCGACTAGTCAAACCACCTAACCCCTTTAACCATGGTTAGCTGAGACTCTCTCTCTCTCTCTCTCTCTCTCTCTCTCTCTCTCTCTCTCTCTCTCTCTTCTTGTCTATCTTTGTCTTTCCAAAATTGCCCTTCAATTAATTTTGGTTTTTAAACCTCACATATACATTTTTTAATTCTGAATTAAACCGCATAAAATTGGTAAAAAAGCGAGCGGAGAAAAGCTCCACCTCGCCTTATGCAGTTGAAAGCATGGCCGTTGGATCAGACCCATGTTCATGATGGAGAAGCAAGGTTATTCACAGATGCCAATCGATAAGTGTAGATTGGATTTATGCCGGTCGATGTCCTGAATCCTGGTTTGGTGTACTGTTAGTTAAACGCGATTTTTTCGTATGCTATTATACAATACGAAAAAAAAAAGAAAACGGCAAAAGAATCCATTTTAAACGCATTTTAAACGATTGTTTTAAACGTGTATCCGTTTTTTTAAGGGTAAAATAGGAATTTTATTAAAAAAATTAATTAATTTAAAAAAAAAAAAAAAACCCTATTAGTAAAAGTGAAAAGTGAAGACAATATGGTACTTGATTTTTGGTTTTTAACTTCCATACTATTTATAAGAAAAAAATCTCATCTTTTTATAGCCCAATGAGTAAGGAGAAGCTAAAGCTAACAACATCTCATTTTATTGTAGCCCATTGGACTATTTTATCTTGGGACTCCAAAAACTTTTGGAATATTGATGTATGTATACAGGTAATAATCTCTCAAATTGTATGAGTATACTATCGTTTTTTTGGTTTCGTTTTTTTAAAAACTACACGTTTAATACTCGTACAATTCGTTTTCGTCCGTTTGTCGTTCCCTATTTTTTTGACCCTTTTCTTGATCGTATCGTTCATCGTTTTTATCTGTTTAAAACCCGTACCGTATATTTCTGTTTTTTTTCCATTCCCGTTTTAACTAACAATGGTTAGGTGTATGACTATTATTTATTTTATTTTTTATATTTTTAGGGGTTGGGGTTGGGGTGGAGGTGTATGACTATATTGATCTGATGGTCAAGGCTTTCTAAATCCTGACCATTCATCTATGAGGAATATAAAATTTCTATCAAAATTAAAAATAGCAGTTTTTTTAGAGCTAGTAACTCAACTAATGAAGAGGTCTATGATGAGAAAGGTATAATCGTATAGGAGTTTTTCTTAAAGAGAAGGAGAGAGACTGACACAATTTAGGCACCCGATGCATGCCCAACCTTGAAGAAGAAAAAAAATAGAAAAATAAAATACTAGGGCACATCATTTTGTGACGTTATAAGATTAGCCGCTGGATTTAATCCACCTCTGTATGAGACTTAAATCTTCTCCAACACTCATCTAACCGCTGACAACAATAAGCATACACCCAAAGTGTCTCCCACCCATTGGAAGCATGTCAATTCATGGATGCCAATGGAAGGGTGTTTATGTTGCATTTAGATTTTATGGATGAGATTATGAGGTTGGAAGCACCGACGTAGGGTTGTTTAGAACTTTAAAACTTGCTTTTATGTATAAAGGATCAAATAATGAATGATCTACAAATTAATTCGGCTAAACTTAATAAGGCAAGACCAAATTATCTGAGGCTAATATAAATTAGAAATCTAATCAACGATAATTAGATCATTTAAACAATTGAGTTGGCTCACCAAAATTTTGAAATAATAAATGATTTCATTGACCAAATGCTATCTATTATTCTTATAAGTCATAAAGTAGACAGGCAATTAGAGCTAAAATGGAGGCCTAAGGTGACAAAGGAAACCATTCAAGATTTTTTCATCTCTTGTTAAATGGAGAAACAACGCTACCCTATAAAGTTGCGTAGGTCCAGACACACAAGAAAACAGAGTTGGAATATGGACGTTTTTATATAATCTGGTTCTACTTTCCTATGGGTCTAGGCACATCATCAGGTAATTTTCTTTTTCACTTCATTGAAAATTGGAAAAAATTTCGCTGCTTGGGTTGCAGCTACTTGGTGGAGCTAGGGAAATGGAATTCCAAGGACATGTTTGAAAACATTCTCTTGACATGAAGTTTTCCATCTCTCCATAAACTTAGCTGCTATCAAGGGTTACAACTATTTGGCTAAAACCTGGGCAGTAGTTAAGTTCCCTCTTTCTAAGAATCTAAGAAATGGAAACTATTCAAAGCCATAGGTGAGCATGAAAGACCATATTGCCCCCCTCCCTCGTCTCACTCGGTGTGTCGAAGATGCTCGCATGTGCCCTCCTGGCCATTAATTAACCTTGTATGCTGTGTTGCCTACATCAGACTAACAAGATTCTTTTTTCCTATTTTTTATTTCCACTTATTTTTCCTCAGTATTGAACTACAGCATTGTCTAATTCTACATTACTAAATCTATATTCATCTGATATGTTTTCCCTAACCCAGAGATATTTACAAATAAAGGTTTTCTATAACTAATGTCATTCACATATTGTTTTATTTTTCCTTATTTTCTTATTCGTTCAATGCACATACTTCATGTTTCTACATCTAGAAAAAAGTCTGGAGAAATCCATGACAAAAAGCATGATGTTTCGCTATACTTCATGAATTCGGTGCATGAGGTTGTGCTTTGATTTAAAAAAAAAAAAAAA
>NC_056557.1:10022650-10026176 GCF_013358625.1 Macadamia integrifolia
CAAGCGATAGGTGTAGATTGGATTTATGCCGGTCGATGTCCTGAATCTTGGTTAGGTGCACTGTTAGTTAAAATGCGTTTTAAACGCGTTTAAAACACGTTTTCCCGTATGTTATTATACAATACGAAAAAAAAGGAAACGGCAAAAGAATCCGTTTTAAACGCGTATCCATTTTTTAAGGGTAAAATTGAATTTTTATTAAAAAAATTAATTAATTTAAAAAAAAAAAAACCCTATTAGTAAAAGTGAAGAGTGAAGACAATATGGTACTTGGTTTTTAGTTTTTAACTTCCATACTATTTATAGGAAAAAAATCTCATCTTCTTATAGCCCAATGAGTAAGGAGAAGCTAAAGCTAGCAACATCTCATTTTCTTGTAGCCCATTGGGCTATTTTATCTTGGGACTCCTAGAACTTTTGGAATATTAGATGTATGTATACAGGTAATAATCTCCCAAATTGCATAAGTATACTATCGTTTTTTTGGTTTCTTTTTTTTGAAAACTACACTTTTAATACTCGTACCATTCGTTTTCGTCCGTTTGCCATTCCCTATTTTTTTGACCATTTTTTTTACCGTACCATTCATCGTTTTTATCTGTTTAAAACCCGTACCGTATGTTTCTATTTTTTTGCCGTTCCCGTTTTAACTAACAATGATTAGGTGTATGACTATTATTTATTTTATTTTTTATTTTTTTCGGGATTGGGGTTGGGTTTGGGGTTGGGGTGGAGGTGTATGACTATATTGATCTGATGGTCAAGGCTTACTAAATCCTGACCATTCATCTCTGAGGAATATAAAATTTTTATCAAATTAAAAATAGCAGTTTTTTTAGAGCTAGTAACTCAACTAATGAAGAGGTCTATGATGAGAAGGGTATAATCGTTTAGGAGTTTTTCCTAAAGAGAGGGAGAGAGACTAACACAAGTTAGGCACCCGATGCATGCCCAGCCTTGAAGAAGAAAAAAAAATAGAAAAATAAAATACTAGGGCACATCGTTTTGTGACGTTATAAGATTGGCCGCTGGATTTAATCCACCTCTGTATGGGACTTAAATCTTGGGAAAATTACATGATTATCCACTTTTGGGTTTCCCTTTATAAAATTACCCACAAAAAATTTTGATTAACAAAAATACCTAAAATTGGGTTTGGGTTTACAAAACTACCCACCCAAAGTTTCAGTTAACAAAAATACCCAAAATCAGGTTTGGATTTACAAAACTATTCAAATTAGTGAGTCTTCATCTTCCACATATAATCATGTTTTTTTTTTATTACTGAAACTTTGAGTGGGTAGTTTTGTAACCCAAACTCAATTTTGGGTATTTTTGTTAACTTAAACTTTAAGTGGGTAATTTTGTAAAGGAAAACCTAATTTTGGGTATTTTTGTTAACTGAAACTTTTGGTGGGTAATTTTGTAAAGGGAAACCCGTAAGTGGGTAATCAAGTAATTTTCCCTTAAATCTTCTCCAACACTCATCTAACGGCTGACAACAATAAGCATACACCCAAAGTGTCTCCCACTCATTGGAAGCATGTCAATTCATGGATGCCAATCGAAGGGTGTTTATGTTGCATTTAGATTTTATGGATGAGATTATGAGGTTGGAAGCACCGACGTAGGGTTGTTTAGAACTTTAAAACTTGCTTTTATGTATAAAGGATCAAATAATGAATAATCTACAAATTAATTCGGCTAAACTTAATAAGGCAAGACCAAATTATCTGAGGCTAATATAAATTAGAAATCTAATCAACGATAATTAGATCATTTAAACAATTGAGTTGGCTCACCAAATTTTTGAAATAATAAATGATTTCATTGACCAAACGCTATCTATTATTCTTATAAGTCATAAAGTAGACAGGCAATTAGAGCTAAAATGGAGGCCTAAGGTGACAAAGGAAACCATTCAAGATTTTTTCATCTCTTATTAAATGGAGAAACAACGCTACCCTATAAAGTTGCATAGGTCCAGACACACAAGAAAATAGAGTTGGAATATGGATGTTTTTTTATAATCTGGTTCTACTTTCCTATGGGTATAGGCACATCATCGGGTAATTTTCTTTTTCACTTCATTAAAAATTGGAAAAATTTTTGCTGCTTGGGTTGCAGCTACTTGGTGGAGCCATAGTTAGCAAATTCGGATTCGGGAATTATTCGGGCGGAGAATTATTCGGAATAATTCGATTGATTAATTTAAGGATTCGGTCAAAAAAAACTTATTGGGTTTTGTTTTTTTTTTTTTTTTTAAATACTGTTTAAGTGGACCGAATAATTCGGTTTAATCCGGTTCGGTCCAAATTATTCGCGTTTTATATTCACTTTTGAAAAAATCGTGAATTTTACCAAATTTTATTTTTAATTCGGATTCGGTCAGAATTTTTGATTAAATTCGAAAAAATTCGGTTTAGCCGAATAATTCGCGAATTATTCGACCGAATTGATAACTAGGGGTGGAGCTAAGGAAATGGAATTTCGAAGGCATGTTTGAAAACATTCTCTTGAGATGAAGTTTTCCATCTCTCCATAAACTTAGCTGCTATCAAGGGTTACAACTACTTGGCTAAAACCTAGGCAGTAGTTAAGTTCCTTCTTTCTAAGAATCTAGGAAATGGAAACTATTCAAAGCCACAGGTGAGCACGAAAGACCATATTGCCCCCTCCCTCGTCTCACTCGGTGTGTCGAAGATGCTCGCATGTGCCCTCCTGGCCATTAATTAACCTTGTATACTGTGTTGCCTACATCAGACCAATAAGATTCTTTTTTCCTATTTTTTATTTCCACTTATTTTTCTTCAGTATTGAACTACAACATTGTCTAATTCTACATTACTAAATCTATATTCATCTGATATGTTTTCCCTAACCCAGATATATTTACAAATAAAGGTTTTCTATAACTAATGTCATTCATATATTGTTTTATTTTTCCTTATTTTCTTATTCGTTCAATGCACATACTTCATGTTTCTACATCTAGAAAAAAGTCTGGAGAAATCCATGACTAAAAGCATGATGTTTCTCTATATTTCATGAATTCGGTGCATGAGGTTGTGCTTTGATTTAAAAAAAAAAAAAAAAGAATGCTATATCCGGGCACAAGTATGCGTCAGCTAGCGTGGCCATTGGAAGGGCATATACGAGCATCTTTAGCATAAGGTAGCGTAATTTTTTTGCACTCATTGTGTTTAAGTGTAGATACCCATTAGGAGGTAGTGATCTTTCTTCCAAAAAAAAAAATTATATATATATATATATATACACTAAAGATATTTTATGTGCATGTAAAACAATTTTTTTTTAGGTAAAAACATTATTTAGTTTTGTTTGCCTTGAATTTTTTATGAGAGGGTTTATGACTTTATCAGTATGAGGGGATCTCATATGCTACATTAATCAAGACATGAGACTTGGTTGCGTAAATGAAAAACCCACATAGTTAGGGAGAAGAAAGAATATCAGCAATTATGAGGACATGAGAAATCATCACATTTTTTTTTTTTTTTTTTTT
>NC_056557.1:10026318-10028211 GCF_013358625.1 Macadamia integrifolia
CCCCCCCCCCCCCCCCCCCAAAATAATGAAAAGGGGAAAAAAAGTTGTTTTGTCACGTGGCCTTTGCGCCCAGCACAGTGGCACAAGAATTTACCACCCACCCCTTGTGATATAAAAAATCTTATTCATATTAATGCCCTTTTATATGCCCTTTTTGGTCTAACTTACCCATAAAAAAAAAATTAATGTATTTTGCTTCCATATTGCTTTTAAGTCTCAATCATCTTGCGACTCTCAATGGGACAAAAAAGAGAAACAAACAAAAAAAAAAAAATGTGAATATGAAATAGCTTATAAAAGAATAAAATTGAAATAACCTTCAACTATTTTTGATAAAAATATCATAAAATACATTTTTTTTTTTCTAATCTTATCTTATATGAGACTGCATATTACTTGATTTTAGTTAGTATTAAAATCTATAGTATGGATTTCTTTTTGGAAAATTGTGATTAGATTGTAAAATTAATAGGGAAAATAAGCACTGTATTCTTGGTCAAGCGGTTCAATGACACAATTTATTCAAAAGATGCTGACGGGTCTCCTTGGTTACTCTTTTGGGTTGTTATCACCACCTAAAATCCTAACACCACCCCCTCCCCATCCCCTAAGCGGTGGAAAGAAAAAAATGTTGACAAGATCATGTCTTTGGGAAGTTTGTAACATAATTTGTGTTTAATTACCTTAAACAAACCATATTAAACACTTAATCTAGCTTTTAAAGATGAAGCGCCCCAAAAATATTTTAAAAAATAAAATAACAAAATCACTGGTTTTTTTTTTTTTTCTTTTATCAAAGTCACTGTTACAAGGGTCATATTAATTTTGAAGGAAGTTTGAGGGACACCAAATAATTTATATGACAATAGTTTTTTTTATCAAATTGAAGAAGAGAATAACATTAAGGTAAAACATTGAGAATTTCAATGTCATATCGACACAAAAAGAACAATTACGTCATTAGTGGGCCTGAGCCAAAAGGAGATGGCAGGAAGAAGATTATAGACATCCAAGAAAAGAGGAACTACGCTTGTGGTTCTTTGGTCAACAATAAGTGTTCTAATTCTTTAGAATTACTCCATACTTTCTTAATGTTTTAACCCTTCGGTCGAGCTTGCTGCACTCCAAATATGAAACCGCATGTACTTGCTTCAATAGAATTTTCTGTTAACAAATAATCAGCAATGAATGAGATACATTTTACCTTGTGCAAGAAACAAATAGCCCACCCAGGAGTATTATGGCATGAGGTGGAGACAATGGCACAGATCATGATGGTGAAGTCAAGATTTGGAAGGCAATGTATTGTAAAGTTTGGTTGAGAGGGGCTTATGTGTGATTGTGGGGGTGCATGATGTTGTGGGTATTAGAATTAATCCACCTAATTGCCGGTGATAGAATAGCATGAGGATTTGGTTTTTATTTTTTGAAAATAATTTTATTTCTATGTGGCCATATAAAGTAGCATATAATAATGAAGATTGAAAAAAAAAATTATTGTGATTATTGTCAGGGATAGTGTTGAAATTAAAAAGATACATAATGAGATTCGAAAATGAAGCAGCAAATGAGCTTTCAGTACGAAGACCTAATAGGATAGCTGCCTCCGTTCTCTTTGAAAAATCACAAGAAAGAAAGATGTGCTAGATAGATTCCGGTTGTTTGTGGTGAGATCCACATGTGGGGTCAACATTCATCTATTTTCCAAGTAAATCTTGTGAGAATTCATCCAAGAGATAGTCTCCAGAAGAAGAGCTTAAAATTTGGGTGTATTTTGAGTTTCCAGAAGAATCGCCACCTACAACAGGCTTGTATGGTCCAAGAATATGGGTGTTCAATCCTTATGGACTAACCGGAAAAATACAACCTGTAAATCTGGCATGGTGCGTGGAA
>NC_056557.1:10028255-10066383 GCF_013358625.1 Macadamia integrifolia
ATATTGCAACAAGGATATTGGGCATATTAGCCGGCCTATTCCATCTTAGTGTTCGACCGCCCTAATGTCTATACAAAGGATTACGTATGGGTAATATGTGAACAAGGAGACAAGCAAATACACTTATTTTGATATTTCAATTGGGTTAGTATAAAAAATAAAAATGTTAGTATAAAACCATAAGCCAAAAATTTAGCAGCCATTTTAGTGGTTAGGACCCCAGTATTTTAAAAGGTGACACCACCATTTATCAAAATTAGAGTTTAGAGGAATTTTTAAAATATCAGTTACAAGTGATAAGGGGAGAAATGAAGTTAAAACTATAACAATTGTTATAATTTGGTTCTATAACATAATTAAAGACATTTCAAAACCCAAGTTTTGAAATTTAATTTGGTCAATGATTGCCTTGCAGGTTTCTTCTCCAAGATGGGTGCCTGTTCTCCTCTCTCATCTTCACTCTAGCCATGGAAGCCTTCTCTAGGCTTCTCCATATTAAGGTGATAATTAAAAAGCTTATTGACGCATTTCTCAAGTGTCAATCCCCGAAATATCTCACTTGGCCTTTGGTAATGACTTGATGATCTTCACCAAAGCGGCTTTTAAATCCTTGTGAGAGGTTAATTACCAATCTTTAATCCTTTGCAATGATGTATGCCCCACACGTTAGTTAATAGGCACAAGTCCCTTCTTTTCCTTGTTAGTTGCTCCGTGACAAAGACAGGATTCTGGGATTTATGGTTTTTTGAAATACTATCTTCCTCTCAAATACCTTGGCTTCTCTCCTCTTCAAAGCTCTCAGTTCACCATTGTTCTTTCAACTTACACTTCATTTAGAAGAAGCTTCAGCTCTGGAAGGCAAAATGATTGTCTTCTCTGGCTGCCTGGAGTTGGTTAAATCAGTTAAACATTAATCTTTTTTACACTGGATTGGCGTTTTCGGAGTTTAAACCTCCATTATACAGAAAATTGAATCCTTTATAGAATATCTTATTGTGGAAAGGGTCAAATAGCAACAAGTTCCTTCATACAATTGGGTGGCTTTTGTCTTCCTATGAGGAAGGGGCCTTGGCCTAAGAATGATCAAAGATGTCAACCTCATTAGAATCATCAAGCGGTAGAAACAACCTCTTGACATTCTTGGAGTAAGGTTATGTAGTTCTCACTCCCCCCGATCTCGCAAATGAGGGAGCCTCGTGCACCGGATATGATTTTTTCAAAAAAGCTAGCAATGACAAACAAAACCATATGGGTTGAATGGATCTATTTTCGGTATTTTAAAAACAAATACCAAAAAACTTTTTTCATAAATGCCTTTTGGTCTTGGTTGTAGTCTTTTTCTATCAAGACCAAGATTGATGATAGCTTCTATAATTTGTTGTGGTAATTAGACAATTGGGATCTCTATGGAGTTCTCATCAATAATTTTGAAACTAGAATCAGAAACGTCTAGGGTCAAGATAGGCTAATCAAAGTCTCTTCTATTATTTGGGATGGAACCTAATCCCCTAGGCAGGCCTCCCCTCCCACTCCTATTGATGTTTGGGGGGCTCTTCATGAGGTCTCTAGAAGAGCCTGGCTTGAGAAGTAGATATTTTTTTGGTAGAAACTTCTAGCAATTCACCTTTGCTTCAGCTTGAACCTTATTTGCTCTAGGGCTTTTGATGTTCCTTTGTGTAGAGTTGTACGGTTCAATCAACCTATTCATTACCATTGTTTTGTCTCTTGGAGAGCTCTTTCGAACTCCGACCTTCTTATCCATAAGTAGACACGTACCTCTGTGCTTCTTATCTTTGCTGGAATGTCAATGAAGATTCGTAGACTTTTTCTTTGCTTTCCCTTTCTCCTCTTGCATCTAGAAAGGCTTTCTTCCGGAGATTTAGCTTTCCCCAAGAATAATTTTGGATTTTAACAATGAATGCATGGAGATGGATTAGGAACAGTTTCAAAGGGAAACCATGCATTAACTAGATCGATAAGATTGTTTTCATGCAGCCATATGTCACATCTAGATGGAGCGAAATATCAAAAGCTGATCTTCACATGCAGTGTAATTTTGTACTTCATTGAATATGGCATCTATTCACCCAAAACGAAAGAAAGAAAATTGAAATCTTTCTTCATGAAACAAAACAAAGAAAGGAGAAAAGCATGATACTATGCATCTTCAAATCTAATGTAGAGAGTTGATTCAGCTGCAACCTAGAACAAAGATTGCAAAATGCATGCTCTAGATTAGCATTTCTTATTAAGCACTCAATCTAACAAGTTGGGGGCAATTAGAGTTTTAATGATTCTCTTAAATAGATAGATGAAGACATTCTCTTCCAAGATTAAATCTATCTGATGTAGAGATAAAGAATAGAAGTATAGATAAAAAAAAAATGGTTTTAACACTATTAGCAGTTCCTTTTTTATATTATTTTTGTTTCCTAAAATGGAGAATAACACATCATTATCCTCATTCAAATTTTCTTTTTAACCTGTTGTAAGATCAACTTGTGGCAATTTTGAACCGACTAGCCGAAGCTGAATAGAGTCGCGCCGTTGTTAAGAAATGAATAAAAAAAATTAAATTCAATTTGGGGATAGACAAATTGCTTTGAGTCTATCTCTCTCCTTAAATTCTGTTTTTTTTTTTTTTTTTTCTTGAGAACTAAACCAAGCTATAATGATCTTCTCAACAAAATGGATATACAAAATCCATCTACACCTAAAATAGAAACTCCATACAATTTATACGCAAAGAAGGGTTGTCAATTGGTTGGGTCTAATCAGTATTCACCACTTTAGGACCTCACACTACAATTGACCTGTTTAAGTAATCAACCCCCATAGTCTATGTATGTTCCATTTATAGTACCAATCTTTAGTTGAGCTACCACTTTGAGACATTTATCTCGAAGTGGGCATTAAACATGTTATTTTGAATAAAAGATCTCTAAATAGACTAAATATTTGGGGCTATTAATCTGTCGATCCTAATCAAGCTATAGCAAATTATTTTGTGTCTCTTCAGAGTTTTAATTAACTATTAAAATTTTCGAATTAACAAGACTTAAACCAACTATTTTCTTTATATCAAATGGATTGGACTAAATTTTCCTCTATAAGAGGAACCTCACATTTGCGAATGAGGTGGTGCATGATTTCATCAAAAAAAAAAACCCCCTTCCCGACGGTGATGTCCACCTACCATTATGATCTCATAATTACTCCCTTTTACGATTCTAAGGTCTAAAATGCCTTCATCTCCCCAATGGATCTTGATTTGGTAAAAAATATAAATTATTTCATGGGTGAAAGAAAAAAACAAGATAGAAGAAATCAAAATAGAGGTTGCATTTGTGCCACATGGCAAAACTCCTACGAATGGAAGGGGTTGAGGTGGATAAACTCCACACCCCAAAATATGAACCCAAGGATCTTTTGTTCAATTAAGCATTTTTCAACCAAACTATCAACAACTTTTATTAGGAGAAGCAAGAGAATGGGTTGGTGGGAGTTTTAATCAACCACTAACTCATCTGTTTTCTACCAATTCTGCCCCCAGCTTGGTTAGTGTTGTACATGGTAAGTTTAGTAGCCCCACCACAAGATGGAGTGAACATGACCCAATATCTGATCTAATAAAAAATAAATAAATTCTGGTTAATATCAGGGTTAGTTGGGTCTTATCCAGATCTGTTTCTTGATTGGAAATTTTGGGCCTTGTTTTGTACGATGTTTTAAGTATTGGGAATTGGGTTCCAAATCAGGCATATTAGCCAATCAAGATCGGGATTAGAGAACATTTATCCATTTAGGAACAATCGGTCGGTTTGGTTTTGGTTGGGTTACAGTCGATTTCGGGTTGGAAATGGTAAAATCAAAATCAAATTAATAAGAAAATTCCAATTTCAGTTTGTTTTGGTTTCTTGTGTTGGTTCATGAATCGGTCGATTTCAGTCCGATTTAGGTTAGATTACCCAAAAAAAAAAAACTGGTTTCATGCTGATTTCGGTTCCTTTTAGTTTGGTTTTGGTTTTGGTTTTGGTCCAACTTTTGAATCAGTTTGGTTTTGGGTTTGTTCGGTTTTCATTCGATTCATTTTACGGTCATAATTTCCCAAAAAAAATCGGCCTAAATAAGCCTTCCGTTCGGGTTAGTTTTGGCTCGATTTTACTGGTTGGGACTAGATTTTAAGACTCTAAATTGTGGATAGAATCCAAATTTTCTACACTTATGGTAAAGGGTGAATCCCTTGATTGATGAATTCAGATCTTAATCATAGAATATAGAAGAACAAAGTGAAGTATTATCAATCATTCATAAATAGAGGGGTAGACATTTATGACATATGTCCGTTGTTTTCTTTCACCTATGGTGATAGAAAATTTTCTCTAGCTAATGTCATTATATTGGCAAAATATGTGCAAAGAAAGGATGGTACTCAGGACAATAAAATATGGTATGTTGTCTTAGGGGATTCTAGTCAGATGATAGAAAACACTTTTTGCATGAGGGACTCTTCATTGAATTGAATCAAAACCGGTCGAATCAAATCGTAATTATCTCATACCAAATTTGACCTTATTTACCCACCTCATTGTCAATTTGGGTAGAATCCCATGGTAGAGCTAGTTAGGATCCCACATGGATTAGAAGTGGGATTTCCATGTCTTCATATACCTGTGAGTTCCTAGGAATGGAATTCTCGGATCTTCATACACTTGAGTTCTTAGAGTGGACTTGCAAGTTCCTACACCTAGTAGACTATTCTTTTGAGATGGAATTTATAAAGCCAAACTTAAACCTAGTTTCTACACTTACCAATAATATTAGATTCTTTCTACTTACTCCATCTGTAGTCAATATTACTAAATCGATTTTGAAAACAAATCTTTGACTATGCTAGCCCACCTAATTGGAAATCTTACAATCTCCCACTTGGGCAGCATATGTCACAAGTTTTAGATTTTAAAATTTATTTAAAATGACTTTTTGGTTTAGATAAACTGAATGTGGCCACAAACAAAACAATGTCGAATGAAGTGCACCTTAAACCAAATGCCTTAGTCCGAATGAGAATTACTAACACCCAATCGTATTGATCATCACATCTAAAACGATATAAGACCACACACGTCAAAGTGCTCATAACTTCACCCACTTGGGATGAACAGTATGAAAGTGTGGTATGGAAATAATATGTAATAGTGATCATCATGTCTATTTCCAAATTGGTCCTGGATCGAAAACCAAATGAGCCCTATGAGACAGATACCGAAGGTCTCATTGACTACAAACGTTTCCCAAACGCTCAAGCAATCAAAGAAGCTCATTGGGACTGGGGCTGGATGTCCTCAAACGCTAGCACTAGACCTCAATCAAATGAGGCTTTGCTAGTGACTGGATGTGTGTGTATTGACTGAAACCTCAGATACCGAATGAGGTAAATACACCACATATAACCTCAATTTTCTGTAGGAGGCAAATAAATAAGTGTATACACATAAACAAATGGCCATAATAAAAAGGCATATATATTCTTGAGAATAATAATAATGCATCATATATATAAAATAAAACTGAAAGTCAAATGCGGAGATATTTTGCAAAACTCCCACTAACAAAATGCATCAAAAGAACTAACAAGTTCCATATTAGTGACATGCTCTTGAAAGACTTTTGGAGTTAAGCCTTTAGTAAGAGGATCTGCAATCATGTTTTTTGTAGCAATCTATTCCATTGTAATCTGTGACTCTTGAACTTTCTCTTTGACAAAAAAAATACTTAATGTCAATGTGTTTAGAGCCTGAAGTACTTTTACTGTTATGAGATAAACGAATCGCAGCGGAGTAGTCACAGAACATCCTCAATGGTTTAGATATAGAGTCAACAATCTGTAACCCTGAAATAAAATTCTTTAACCATAAAGCTTGAACAGTGGCTTCACAACACGCCACATGCTCAGCTTGCATAGTAGAAGATGTAGTGAGTGTCTGCTTGATACTCTTCCAAGATATAGCCCCACTTACCATCATAAAAACATATCCAGAAGTAGACTTCAGGTCATCTAGACATCCAGCAAAATCTGCTTCAGTGTAACTGACTACATCAAGTGAATCGGTTCTTCTATAAATAAGCATAAAATCCTTAGTGCCCTATAAATATCTCATGAATTTCTTAACAGCTACCCAATGCGCTTCACTGGGGTTGCTCAAATATCTCCCAAGTACACTAATAACATAGGCAATGTCAGGCCGTGTACAAACTTGAGCATACATCAAACTATCAACAGCAGATGCATAAGGTAAGTTCTTCATCTGATTGCGCTTCAATTCTGTCTGTGGACATTGAGACCTGCCAAATTTGTCCCCTTTCACAACTGGAGCTTTACTAGGGGAACATGCTAACATATTAAACCTTTTAAATACCCTATCAATGGAACCTTTCTGAGACAAACCAAGAACACCGTAAGACCTATCACGATGAATCTCAATGCCCAAAACATAAGAGGCCTCACCAAGATCTTTCATATCAAAGTGACTTGATAATAATTGTTTTATCTCATGCAAAAGATCAACATTATTGCTGACAAGAAGAATATCATCAACATAAAGCACAAGGAAAATGAATTTACTCCCACTGATCTTTAGATAAATACACTAGTCTACAAAATTTTCTTTGAAACCACAAGAAGTGACAACTTCATCGAACTTAAGATACCACTGTCTAGATGCCTGTTTTAAACCATAAATAGATTTCTTGAGTTTACACACAAGGTGCTCTGTATCAACTTGCCTGAAGCCAAGGAGTTGATGCATGTAAACATCCTCTTCAAGATCTCCATTTAGGAAAGCTGTTTTGACATCCATCTAATGAAGTTCCAAATTAAAATGTGCTATCAAAGCCATGATAATTCTGAAAGAATCTTTTGTTGAGACTGGTGAGAATGTTTCCTTGTAATCTATGCCCTCTCTTTGACTGAATTCTTTTGTTACAAGTCTGGACTTGTAACGCTCAATTTCACCTTTAGAGTTCTGTTTGGTCTTAAAAATCCATTTACAACCAACCGGTCTACATCCTTTTGGTTATTCAACCAAATCTCAAACATCATTAACAGACATAGAATTTAATTTATCTTGCATGGCAACCATCCACATTGATGAATTGGGATCATTGGCAGCTTGGTCAAAACTGATTGGATCTGAATCCAAAGTAGTATCAAATTCATGTTCTTGTAAATAAACAACATAGTCATCAGATATGGCAGGCCTACGAGTTCTTTTTGATTTTCTCAAGGGAACATCAGCTGCAATATAGTCCTGAATCTCATCAACAACAGGGGGTACAGGCTCAGCCACTATAGGTTGCACAAGTTCTTGAGTGGGGACATTATCTTGTTCAATGTGAGGTTATAATACAGTAGACGATAGTGTCACAGGCATAGGAATAAGAACATGTTCCTCCTCAAAAACAAAGTTACGTAGTTGAGCAGATTGAAAATCTAGATCATCCTCAAAGAAAACTGTCCGATTTGATTCCACTACTCTATTAGAATGTGTAGGACAGTAGAATCTATATCCTCTTGATATTTTAGAATAACCGATAAAATGACCACTAATGGTCCTGGGATAAAGCTTCCTCATCTGAGAATTGTAAGGTCTCACCTTTGCAACACATCCCCATATATGAAAATGAGGTAAATTTGGCTTCTTACTAGTCCACAATTCATAGGGAGTTTTGGGAACAGACTTGCTAGGCACTTTATTCAAAATATATACTACAGTTTTTAAAGCATCACCCCATAAGAAATCAGGTAAGGTTGAATTACTTATCATACTTCTCACCATATCCATAAGGGTACGATTTCGCCTTTCAGCCACCCCATTCTGCTCAGGTGAACCAGGCATAGTGTATTGAGCTTCAATACCACATTCTTGTAAGAATCTGGCAAACGGTCCAAGGTTATGCACAGTTTCATCATATCTACCATAAAACTCTCCACCTCGATCAGATCTCACACTTTTTATCTTCTTTTTTCTTTTAAGTTCTATCTCTGCTTTAAAATCTTTGAAAGCATCTAAGGATTCAGATTTTTCTTGAATAAGGTAAATAAAACCAAAACGAGAAAATTCATCTATGAAAGTAATAAAATATTTGTATCCATCCATGGCAGTAAGAGTGAATGGACCACAAATATCAGTATGAATCAGCTCCAATGCTTCATCCTTCCTGGTTGCACCTTTCTTTTTAGCTCTAGTGTGTTTCCCCTTAATGCAATCAATACAAATTCCAAAATCTAAAAAATCCAATTGAGAAAGTGTACCATCCTTAATCAATCGTTCTATACTCTGTTTAGAAATATGTCCTAAACGTTTATGCCACAACATAGAAGAATTTTCATCCAATCTAGTACGTTTAGGATTTGTAACCATATAATTTACAATAAAAGAAGTGTTGGCATATTTGGAAGAACTAATATCCAAATCAAATTTATAAAGACCATCACATAACAAGGTAGATCCAACCATAAGGGAACCAGAATAAAGAGTAAGTGTCACACCCCGTTCACACAGAACCGGACCGGTGACCCGGTTAAGTCCGGTTAACCCAAACCTGTCAGGATCATCTGATATAGTACCCAATCATAGCATACACACATCTAACATAAACGTTCAAAAGTTCAGCGGAAGATTAATTTACCTGTAAATACCGCCAATATACTTGATACCCAAATTGTAGTATATAGATAAATACATGTGGGCACGTAGACATGATATTTACACAAAAGAATAACAATTCACGTATCAAGTACACAAAAAGGGGTCATCAAAAGAATCAAAAAGTAAAACTCTATACGGCGTCAATACTATGGTCCCGCAGCACAGCCCTCGCATGTGTAATCCGTACCGTGCTCATACTCCTCGGGGACCCACCAATCCTCATCGGAAAACTCAACTATGGGGCCCGACCTTTGATCTTCAGGCGGGTGACCTGTAAAATCATCTAAAAGAGGTGTACACGTGGGATGAGCTCACTAGCTCAGTAAGTGAAAAGAAGGACCACACAACAATCCACACAACAATCACATCCATATGCACTATGCTATGCGATTCATTGTAAATCTTATCCACCTAAATAACATTACTAAGTCTTTGGTTTTATGCTACTACAACCACAGTGTGCATATGCCCCGGGTACTAGCCACGAATTTCATCCTATGATACCCCCATAGGATTGTCGGAGAAGGCCCACCGTGAGTACTCGAAAAAGTAAAGCATGCCGACCACCGGCTTTCAATATAAAAGTAAATAATAGAAAAGTAAAGGTGCTGACTTCAGCAATTTAAAAGCAGTACGATTGGCCCTCTTAAATATACCACTAAGGTTGTCGACTGTCCTAATGACCAGCCGGGCGTATGTCTAACCGCCACAGTGACCCGACAATCGCGACCAGTGCTTTTCCCCAAGTGATAACCCAACACCTCAACCCCTGTTGGAAAGGGTTGTAGCACGGGAAAATGATAATCCTAAACTGTATGCTCTTATATGACATAGTACGATTGCATAGTGCCACCACGTCCCATTCCATGGGCCACCAATGCACTCGTTTCCAAGCCAACTGCGGTATCTAATCTAATAATGCATCATGCATAGTAATCCAACCATTCATCACATAAGCACATCAATCATTTAGCATTGGGAATGTAAAACACAACACACATATCATAATCATATGAGGATGACTAATCTACACATAATTTGCATGATGACATGGCTAGTCCAGATACAATTGAATGGTACCAAACAAGCCTTAAAATAAAGTCAAGCATCTTCTCCCCACTTACTTGTCATGTACAAAGACTCACGCCCGGTACGGGTGAGATCCGACGCGAGAAACGTAAATTTTAGTGAACCTATCAGAAGTGAATGGGGTTAGCATTTCACCACCTTGGGGTCAAAACTAATAAGATTTGATAGTTAAATCATGTTTAAAATCATAAAAGAAGGTTGTCCATCCATTTTGGGTCCATTCGGACACAAAAATCACGTTGGGGGCCTCACGGGTGGGTCGGACAGCCCACCTGTCACGGCCCACCCGACTTCTCAGGTGGGCGAGCTGACCTACCGGTCTTCTCAGGCGGGCTGGTCGGCCCGCTGGTTCTGGCCCACCGGTGGGAACCGAGGGCCTGCCCTCTCAGGCGGGCTGTTCGGCCCACCGGTCCTGGCCCACCTGAGGGGGCGAAAAATTTCCTTCTTCCTTGAAACTTTTCCCTACCTTTGGAAAATCAAATGGGGCTTTTCCAATCACATTTTCCACACATCTAAGGTTTTATAAGATGATTCTAACCTAGATCTAAGTTAGATTTAAGGATTGAAAATCCATCTTTCCTCCTTTGCTCAAGAACTCTTTCAAAACCCCAAAATCATTTCCTAGCTCAAGAAATCACCAATACTTCTCAAATCTTGTAAACACTTCTTCAAATCCTTCAAAATCAACACATAGACCATCTATTAAACCTTAGATTCATTATCTTAAGTGGGATTTACAAGATCTCAAGGAACTCTACCCAAATCAAGGGTTTTACTTGGGTTTGGTGAAAGTTTAAGAAGCATAGCCTTTGCTCACCTCCAATCGTAGATCTCGTGTTGGGGATCACTCTTCCGACGTCGTAATGGGAAAATCAAACCTTGACATCGCTCAAAGTCATTCCTTCCTTCTCTTCCTTCCCCTTTCTTCTTCTTCGTTCTCTTTTCTTCCTTCTTTTCTCTCTCCTCTTTACTCTTCTCACCAACTCTTTAGTGTAATAATGAGAAAATGAAAAACACAATAAATGCTATTTATACTTTAAAATATCTACTAACCACATGGGTGGGTCACTCAGGTGGGTGGATGCGCCTGCCTGTGACCACCCACCTAAGGGTCGAAAATTAGCCAACAAGTGGGATTTTGACAGAATTCAACTCTCGGCTTATATCTCACTCTTGGCACAAGGTATATTATACGTATGCACTTTAGAATACGGCTACATACTAGCATTACCCATACATGGCCTTATGATACGTGCATGTGCACGGCTTGGGTACACCCGTCTCCTCTGGCACTAACTCGGACTTGTTTGGCCAACCTATGTTCAAAGTCACCCTTGCCATCATGGTCCATAAGGAACCTACCTTAACCCTCTCTGGTTCAGGTCCTACATGGTTAAACCTGGTCAACCGTGCAATTATACCAGGTTTAAAAAGTAGGGTATCACAGTAAGTTTCCCAATGCCAATATTAAAAGTGTAACCACAACTGTCAAGTTTAGATACCGAAACAAGTTTTCGTCTAAATGATGGTACATAAACCACATTATTCAAATCCAAAACAAAACCAATCGATAAAACTAATCTAACTACTCCTATGAATTCAACTTTAGTCTTCTCTCCATTCCCCATGTAAATCATCATCTCTCCCTCACTTGGTTTCCTCCTGCTTTTTAATTCCTGCAAACAATTAGTGATGTGAATAGTTGCTCCAATATCAATCCATCACGAATCAGGAGAAACATCTACTAAATTTGATTTAAGACACACTAGAGCTAAAGATGTACCTTTCTTTTCAAGCAATTTCTTATAGCCATAGCAATCTGTCTTCATATGTCCATCCTTTTTGCAAAAGAAACACTTTTCCTTAAAAGCCTTAGTCTTTGGTTTCAAATTCTGATCGGTTTTCTGTTCTATTTTTCTTGATTTTTCTTGCTTGTTGCCTTTGCATTTTTCTTGAATTTCTACTTACCCCCATTATCAGAAACAAAATAAGCTGAATTAAATTTTTCCTTCTTCTTTCTTTCCTCTTCCTGTACCAATATGGAAGTCATGTCCTCAAGATTCCCCTCCAATTTTTGTGCATTATAGGAGGTCTTAAGAGTATCAAACGATGATGGAAGCGATTCCATTATTTGCTACACAAGGAAAGAAAAAGATATCTTCACTTCCATCTCGCCCAAGTGGCAGCATAATTGGTCATTTTCATAATGTGATCACGTAATCCACTTGTGCCATCATATCGAGTGGATGAGAATCACTCCAAATATGTTCCTTTCTCAGCCTTATCAAATTTGGTAAACTTTGTATTAACGGCTATAAGGAAATCCTTAGCATTTTCTTTTGAAGGCACACTCTTCTTAATGGTCTTGTCCATAGTATGCTTCATAACAATCAGGCACAATCTATTGGACTCTTCCCACTTTTCATAAAGTGCTTTTGGAGTAGCATCACTCTCAGTTGTGGGCTCGGGAGGCTTATTAGTTCTCAAGGCATAATCAAGTTTCATGATTGCAAGAGACATAGTAAGAGAGTCTATCCAATTCTCAAAATTGGAACCATTCAGGACTTTGATGGAAGACAATCGGGAAGTCATAGCTGGCAATAATAATTACCAAAATTTTACCAAAACATACAATATGCAATAACCAAAAGCATATCAACATCCCAATAATATGATGAAAACTGATTAATTAGGGCTTATTAATCAAATTTATCCTAGTACCAATTTTAACAACTGTATGAAAAAAACAAACTGGAAAAAGATCCGACATCATTGGGGTCACACCTGTGGTGGTAAGATCGCCCAACATGCAGTGGAATCTTTCACATGCAAGGCAAGATGCCAAAAAATAACACCATATTGTAGATTTCGTCACCTGTGGTGGCAAGACAAGAACCTCCAAAATAGTGAAGCTCAAAATGTCACCCTCACACCATCAAGCAAAACCGACCAAACAAAGACTCACCTATGGTGGCAAGAGCACATCGTTCGTCATATGGCTTTCTTAACTGCAATCCATCCGGATGGTCTACAGTGATTCCGTATCTTCAGGAACTAGCCCACTAAGTGGAAGTCTAATTTCTGAAATTACGATAATCCTATAGACCTGGATTGCTATTATATGCCCATTATATTTTAATTTATTTATTTTTTAGTTATTAAATTCTGAAATCCTTTAACCTAGAGATTTATCTTATAATTGCATAAATAATAAAATAAAAAATTCAAGGCAATAAATGCATGGGCTATGCATAATAAGGTCAATCATGGATCAACCACAATCACCTTTATATATATATATATATATATATACTTTATGCAACTTACAGCTGTATCCAAAACAAAGGAGAACTTTAACCTCAACTTTTTGTGCTTTCTAGAGGAAATAATAAAAGCTAAATAAAAACTTTATAAAGGAAAAAAAAACTTAAACCATTACGGGTTCTGACAACATATTGTAACGTTGCAGACTCTGGTGGCATTCAAAACCGAAGGCCGATAGCTCCAAATAAACCGGTGAGCCAAGGTCTGCAACCATCGATCAAGAACCAGAAGATCCCAAAAAGGAAAAATCAACCGTCACCCAAAAGGATGGAGGAAAAGGTGCGGCTTCAGAGTTCTAATTTTATATTCAAACCGCTATAATTACGGTTAAACGGAGCACCACCGGCCCCAAAACTCACAGTGAAGCACGGAAAAATAATGGTGAACTAAACCCCTTTGTTAAATCACAGGAAAACATAATATCGGCCAAAAAAAAATTGCAGCCCATCGTCTCCATGAACCGCTTAGATACCATTGATAGTAAATATACTTGCAATACATCACATGGAGATTAGATAAGCATGCAACAACGAATACAATCAAGTTTTAGGCATACCTGAATCCATGGCTGAAGAATTACACATTCTCAAAGTCTTTTCGTATGCTCCTTATATAACACGATCAATGTTGGTCTAGTCTATCCTCTTCCTTTTTTGCTTTAGGTCATTTGTCTCACTTAATGGGTCAGTGATAACTATATATAGGGGTGAGGGTAGGGACCAACCCTGCAATAAAATTAGGGTTTCCTCCCCATTAAGGAAACAATACCTTAGGTCCACACATAGTAATAAATATTTCATACCATGAAGGTGTGCTAATAGAATCCAATATCTCCATAGAGATCACTTACCAATAATATTGGATTCTTTCTGCTTACTCCATCTATAGTCAACACTACTAAATCGATTTTGGAAACAAATCTTTGACTATGCTAGCCCACCTAATTGGAAATCTTACAGGGCTGACATAATGCAACAGACATAACTAAAGAAGGAAGAAACTGTATAGGCTCCTATTATGAACCCAGGTCCAGTTCTCCCTCTTCCTCAGGCCCAAGCACCGGCCCCTGAAGGTGTAAATCAGGTTAATGGGACAAGTAGGGGGACATGGCAATCCCAAAACTGTTATTTGAGTCATCAACCAAGCGATAAACAAAGCCACATACTACCTGATCCTTTGCCACCATTGCCAGCTAAGGTTGGGGAACATGACCCTATGACGTGGGTGCAATTCGATGCATTACAACAACAGTATGATCAGTTGGCTAATGTGAGGGTAGTGGTCGGAGATTTCTCTTCTCCCTTCCTTGGGGGAAGAAAAAAAGACTTGCAATTCGGCCCGCTCTCCTCTCTTTTTCTTTTTCTTAGGGAGGGGTGTGTCGTGTGTACTTACCCGTAGGCCCCATGCCTCCGTACTGCCACTCGAAGATACGTGGAGGCCTATTTCGTAGGAGTGTAAAGGTCATCATTGAGATGGGGATTTGATGATAGTCTAATACGGGGGATCAGGATCATACAAAAGGATTTGGAGTCATCACCTAGGATTATGGGCACAGAACCTGTGGTGGGCCCAATTCTTGAGAAAGGGGCCCGAAAGTTATTCTAGTCCAGAGATTCAAGGTATTTGTCAGGTTGTAGAGTTGGGAAGGTGTTAGGCACCCAATCTACCCATTTCAACCAGTCTTCCTACTAGATGCTTGAGAATGAACATTTTTCATAATTATTCCTATTCCGCATGCATGGCTAAGTTATCACACATTTATACATTGATTGAATTTAAATAATTATATACACTAAAACAAGGTTAATATAAAGTCTACATTATACTAATTCGATTGAGAAATTGCACCTAAGCTTGTCCCCTGTTTTGGATCAAGAGGGGTGAACCCCCTGATTAATGCTGGTGCAAACTTTCTCGTGGATTCTCCCGGCTCAGGGAAAGATGGTCTTGACCTCCAATTTCCTTTTTTGAGAGATGTTGACTGTGGTAATATTCGGACAAGGTTTTGATTAGGAACGGTTACTTTTAGGTTTAGACTGAGGTATTAATTCGACAAAGCTTCTGGTAGAGCTTCCGCTGGGATAGGCTATGGGAGGGCTAGGCTAAGGTGGCACTCTGGCAAAGCTTCTGCTGGGAATAGGTTGAAACTTAAATGATTGAGGAACTTCGGATCTTATGAAGATCTTTTCGAAGGCTTGAAGAACCTCAAAGGGGGACGGAGACTAAGGTAAAGCTTATTATACATAAAAATCTCACTCAAAAAAGGAAGATGATTGAAGAACTTCGAAGGCCCAAAGAACACTTTGGATCTTATGAAGATCTCTCCGAAGACTTAAAGAATCTCAAAGGGGGAGGAGAGGAGAGAGGGTCGAGCTTCTCTACAAGGGGTGCTTACTAGGAGCCTTGAGTGTGTAAAACCAAATGGAGGGGGTATTTATAGGTTTTTTGAACCAATGGGAAGGAAAGAGGAATTTCCTTGGCCAATGGAGTTAAAAGTGATTTTTCTAAACCAATACGGTAATAACATGAATTTTTGGACTAATAGGGTGAAGGGTGAATTTCTTTAGCCAATGAGGTGTAGAAACACTTTTTTTTACCAATGAGATGAAAAGATACATTTTTGGGCCAATGGGAGGTCGTGGTGTAGGGTATGCCAGTGGGACAGTTCAAAGTGCACAAATGGGTGAAGAGAAAATTTCTTCACAATTTATGTCATTAGAGTGAAGATTTCGACGATTAGCAGAAGCAACGGGGAGCAAGGTAACAGGGGCACAGGGCAGGGCCGTGAGGAAGCGTAAGGCAGCAAGTGTGTGGGGCAGGGTACAGGGGCACACAAGGCAGTAGGGTCGCGGGGCAGGGCCACGGGGGAGTGAAAGGCAGCAAGGGCATGGGGTAGGGGCGCCCAAGGCAGCAAGGGCGCGAGGCAAGGCCGCAGGGGCACACAAGGCAACAGGGGCGCAGGGTAGGGCCACGAGGGCGTGCAAGCCAGTAGGGGCGTGAGGCAGGGTCGTGGGGGCACGCAAGGCAGTAAGGGTGTGAGGCAAGGCCGTGGGGGTGTGAAAGGCAGCAAGGGCGTGTGTGTGAAATACAATTTTTTTGGGAATGATTGCGAAAGATTCGACAGTTCGATTTTGATGTGTAATGTATCGTTGGAATCATAATTCCAAGCACTATCCATCTGTACAATCACTTTGGATCGGATTCCTTCGTATATAAGAAGTCAGAATTGGACCCTTCTTTTCTTTCACACAGGATTTCTGGGATTTCTTAGGTGAGTATGGAATGTTGTTGGGTTGGGTTTCCTTAGTCATCTTTTCATCTTTATTGATTGGAAGTGAGAGGTCACAGCCAAGATTCGTAATTCATCATAGTCGGGGGAGGATAACAAAATTGGGTGTCTATAGAATGCCCCTCTTTGGACGAGGCCTATGCAAACAACCGAAGGGCAAAGAAAAGAATGACCACATTTTGTCACCCAGAGCATGTAATGCCATCATCTTGCTCAACAATGACAGAGTTGAAAATGCAACAAGTAATATCTCTTAAATACTTTTAGAGTTGAGGATCTTACCTGGGTCGCCGATTGCCAAAAAGAAATTTACTGCTCTTTCAATCCTACAAAAGATGTTAGCACTTTTGACTCTTGACTTCCCTAAGCTGGGCTTCCTTGTTCCAGTCTAGGGAATTGACCAATGAAATCGGGCCACTTGGGGCAGATTTAAAGAGATTGGGCCGCCTGGGTCAGGTTCAATGAGATTGGGCTACCTGGGGCCGATTAAATGAAATTGGAGCACCTGGGGCCAATTCAATGAGATTGGCCCACCTAGGGCCGGTTCAATGAGATTGGGCCACCTAGGGCCAGTCTAATGAGATTCTTTCTTTTCTTGATCTTTTTTCTTTTGTCCTTTGATTAGGAGTCTTTGAATCTGAACCATTGGACTATAGAATCTTGAGTTTGGTCCTTTAAATTGGAATCTTGCCATTCACATGTATTTGTTTTGAACTTTTACTTTTAACTTTGAATTTTCATCTTTCATATGCATGTGACCATGTACCACTTTTAGTTGATGTAATTTTTATCTACCTTTTCCATGTAATTTTTCATCTACCACTTTCATGTGATGTAATTTTTATCTACCACATAAGATTTGATTTGGATTTTGTATTTTGTGACAAGAATCTTTGAGTTATACCTTGGAATTGGAATCTTTTTTTTTTTTTGAGAAAACAAAATTTTTAACTATAAAATGGTCCCCCCTCTTGCTCATTTCACATTTCGTTTTTTTCTGAGTTGGGAATGATTTGCGAGCGGGTGAGCTCAGGTTTTTTGAAATTTCTCGAAGATTTGAAGTTCTTCGCATTTTGTTGGGTTTTTTTAATTTTTTTCGAAGATCTTCAAGTTTTCTTTGAAGATCTTCAAAGTTCTTGAGTAGGGAGCCAATTGGGAATTTAAAATCTTTTTGGGCCTTTTTTGCAAATTATGAGACTTCTTGGGGTTCCTTATGATTTTAGAAAATATGGCGGAGAGAAAAAGGAGAAGGACCCACGAAGGAATCTAGCTCGATGGCATAGAGAGTTGTGGTACTTCTTCTCAGAGGGACGAGAGTCTCGCAAACTAGTACACCGGACAGACACTCCATAGGACTCGGGATCATATATGCAACTCCATATGGGGTACATGGGTGAGTTGTGCATTTTATTTATTTTTTAATTATCTTTGTGTTTTTCAATTTATCATTTTATATTTTTTTATTCATTTTTTATCATTTTATTTTGTAGAGGTTCAATGAGGGGGTACCACCTGTTTTGGCCAAATATGGTCGTCTGAATTTAGCTCGTGACTGGTATAAAGTGCTTCCTCACATTGTTAAGGGCTTGTTGATTCATCTTACCTGAGCCAATTGGTTGTGTTAGAGACCAAAAAGTTTAGTTTGGCATTGGCGGGAGCTCTGATGGAGCGGTGGTGGCCGAGTACTCACTCCTTCCATGTTCCTACTAGCGAGATTACCGTCACACCCTTGTGCTTCTATGCCCTGACAAGCATGCCATTTGTGGGGAGGCCCCTATCCCTTCTTGAGACTCTGAGAGCACAAGAGTTCACAGACTTGATGGGCATCGACATCTAGGATGATCAGAAAGATATCCGTTTAGGAGAGATTAGTGCCCGATGGTGGAGGATGGACCTGAGGGTGAACCCTGGTAACTTTGTGCAGGTAACCCTTTTTTTCCTTCTATTTACTATGGGTTAGTGCCTCTTTAGTGATCTCCGAGGTGGGGTGGATATCTGAATTGCTGCCCTCTTCCAGAACCTTCGGGAGGTGGACACTTGGAATTGGGGCGGGGCCACTTATGTATACCTTTTGCAGACTTTTGACCTACTATTATATGAAGATCGGGGCCTTAAAGGAGCAGGCTACATTCTTAAGGTAGGTTCTTATCCCTACACATATTTCCTTTCATTTAGTTGTACTTCCTTACATTGATTTTTCAAATCAACCCTGGTGTTATAAACACTTGGAGATTATGGCCCCCATACTGAAGGGTCCTCGAGCATCGCCCTTCCCGATAGCCACGAGATGGGAAAATAGTCAGGTACTTAAGGGTCGGCACCATCTTCTAGGGACCACTGCCCGTTCTCTTTTGAATGGACTTATAGAGGTAAACCGTGTTTGGCATAAAATTTCTTTCTGTCATGTGTTGTACTCACTTCTTCTTAAACTTGTAGGTTACTTGGAGACCATTTCAGCATCTTAGGTTTTCAGACCTTGACGAAGTTCCTCGGGCCAGGTACTTAACAGAGGACCGAGTTCTATTCAGGGGTATCTGGGGCCATGCCTGATACTTGGGAGAGTGGGTCACACCCAAGTGGTTCGATTCCGTCGTGCGCTTCCCTCCTTGTCTTCCTCCACCTACCATGCATCATCCAGAGTGCATCCCTACAGATCAGATCAAGGGATTGGCTGAAGGAACATGGGATGATTCCTTCTTGGACCAGGATAGGGATTATGAGACCTTCCTTGAGGAAGAGACAGTCTGTACTTCCTTTGGTCCCAGTGGTCTAGTGGTAGGTTGCTCTTCTTGAATATCCCTTTCATACTTTAATTCCCTTTTTGTTTGGTCTTGATTGATGTTCTTTCAGGGGAGGATACGACATAAGGACTCTTCTACTGTTTAGTCACAAGTTGGTGTTGCTGGTCCATCCCAAGCTGGGCCTTCTACTATTGTGGGTGGATCTCTCGGGATGGCCACCATCCCCTTTCATGGCTTCTCGGGCTGGTCTTATCCCAACATAGCTCATCCTAGTATCCCTTAGCTCCTAGAGCATAGACTAGACAAAGATGCTTCTCTCAAGCTGCCCATTCCTTATGATTGTGTGAGTATCCAATCACCTCTCATTTGATTGGATTTTGACTTCTTTTAACTGACATGGTCTTCATCAGGTGTCTCCAGAGGCCTACGCCGAGCATAGGAGGATGCACCGGAGTTCGTGTGTGGTGCTCGACAAGGTATCATCTCCTTTTTTTCAACCTTATCCTTCCTCTTTATTATTCTTTTTTCTTGACCATTCCTTATATTTCCCAAGAAGGAGAGAACACTATCTTAAAAAGCCAAGTCAGCTCTTACCAACAGGAGAATGCCCAACAACATGCGCAGATTCAGCATCTCACCCAGAGGTTAGCAAGCTAAGGATTGGCACCTAATAGCTCTTCGACGTTCCATGAGGATGACACCGAGTATGGCACAGACGAGGATTTTGACTCTTAGGGATCTGTTCTTGTAGTTCCTACAAGCACAAGCATATGCATATCTTTTTTTTTTCTTTTTCTTTTTCCTCCCCAAGTTTATTCCTTCTTTTTGTATTGCCAAACTTGACATTTTATGAATGAAAATCTATCTTTGACATAGAGAAAATTTTATTTATGAATTTAAATTTTTAGGCACGATTAATTCCACAACTCAAGTCTTCATTAGAATAATCAGAATAACAAGAAAATCCAAATATCACGCTATTTTACTACCAAGTGCAATACATGAAAATAACTTTCCTACCATAAATAGGATAGGTAAGTAACAATATGGGCAGACAATTCTTAGGGTGGGTAGAAGTTCACCAACTCCTTTGGGTTCTCTGCTTCCAGTCCATACTGTCAGCTGATGTAAGTGGGCAAGTAAAAGGACATGTGAGTCAAGCCCATCAACCTGACATAGTTGCATCCAGGGGTCTTTATTAGAAAATCTTCTTGTGGCTTCCCTGGGCATTTTCATGCAATATCTTGTGCAGTTCTTCCTTGTAGGTACCTTTCCCAATCAATGATGAGCTTGAATTCTAGGACTTCCCTCTGGTCTTTATAGCAAAGAAACCCGAGTTGGCATCTATTTACTGGCCTGGTTAGCTTCAGTTTTTCAAGTAGCCAAATTTGGAAAATAGCAGGACTTCCTTGATAATGAACAAGTCTAAATCTATGGCTATGGCTCATTTCATCAAATCCCTTGAGTGTTTCGACAAGGACCATAGGGATGATATCACCTCCTTCCTTCAATTGTTTTACCATTACTAGCAAAACAAGTGGTGCACCACGTTTAGGAGTCCGGAGAACATAACGAGCTATCATGCAAAGTAGATAAACATCCTGTGATCTTTGCCGATGGATTTGTACCAATGATAGATACAGAATGAAGATATTTACCACCTTCAGAATGTCGATCTTCTCATATCTAACAAACTACTTCACTTCCTCTTTTTTCCATCCGAAGAAGTCCTGAATTTCCTCCGAGTAATCTTCCTTCAAAGATGGTTGGATTAACCTGCCCTTAGGTGGAGATAGCATACAAACTCAAAACTATTCCAGAGTTGGGAAGATCTCAACCAACCCAAATCAAAATACGTGAAGATTGGTATCCTAGTGTTGAGGCACCTGTTGGAGTAAATTGTGATGTAATTCTACACACCCAATCCAACTAAGCATTGACATATTCATAGATTCTAGCAGTCCTGGTGCCATCATGTTGATGTCCAAGGTCCATTTTCTCAATGTCTCATCCAAAGAGCCCATGACTTTCCCTGTAGTCATCACAAACAAAGAGGAGAGGTGATGATTTGTCAAGGTATCACTCATTAGCTATTGACATAACCAAACATTTACCATTATTACATCAAACTCTTCACTTTTTTTGACTAATCAAGGATGGGGAATGAACTGGTCTTGATATACCGGTGCCAGATGGCGACCTTTGGGAGGTGAAATTCTGGATAAGAATTTGGAGGACCATAGGTGAAGGATAGATTCCTAATGGTCTTGCATGCCAAATGAGTATTTTTGGAGGACACAAGCTACGATGATCTTTTTAGATACCTTAAGTATTAATTGAGAAACTAATTTATTGCCTTGAGATTATTGAGATCGCATTGCACATGTCAAGTTGCCTACATATCCCTTAAGAGGAATCAGGTCTAGCGTAGTTTGGGCAATTCACCCTTTTAGACATAATATCTCTTGAGTTGATCCATGTTGACCAGTCTGGGTATTTCTTCACCATTGAGATCTATGAGTTTTACAGCCTTGCCTAGTAGAATCTCTTTGATAGTAGTGAATGGACCACTCCAGTTGGGCTTGAACTTTCCTTTTGGGTCATGAATTGGGTTTCTTTGCTCTTGAATAACAAGCTCACCCTTATCTATGTGACAGTGGCTGCACATTCTTGCTGAAGGCCCTTGCCACTCTCAGTTGATATTTCTTCAGATTATCCATAGCCTTCATACATTTTTCATTGAGAAAATTAAGTTCATCATGTCTGACTTTTACCCATTCTCCTTCAGGTAACTGACTATCCAAAAGCACCCTTAGGGATGGTACTAGGATTTCCATGGGTAGAACCGCCTCAAGCCCATATACCAAAGAAAAAGAAATTGCCCCTGTCGAGGATCGTACAGAAGTTTGATATGCCCATAAAGCAAGTGGCAGCTTATCTGCTCCATTCTTGTGTGTTTCAGCGATTTTTTGTAGGATGACTTTGATGTTCTTATTAGCTGCTTCTACTGCCCCATTGGTCTGCGGCCTATAAGTGGTGGAGCAGTGTCTGTTGATACCTAACTTAGTGCAGATCTTGTCAATTTTACCCCAGAATGGGATCCTTGATCTGATATTAGTCTTGGGGTACTCCATATATGCATATGATATTTTCTTAGATGAATTTTGCCACCTTAGCAGATGTGAGGATTGCATACGACTGAGCTTCTACCCATTTGGTGAAATAATCAATGGCTATCAGGATGAACTCGTGACCATTGAATGCTTTAAGGTTAACCTTTCCTATGATATCAAAGCCCTATGTAGAGAAAGGCCAAGGAGAACTAAGCGAGTGCAATTCTGTTGGTGGGATGTGTATGATATTAGCAAATATCTGGCATTTGTGGTATTTTTTGACAAAACCCACACAGTCTACTTCCATTGTGTTCTAATAATATCCCAATAGGAGAACCTTCTTAGCTAGCATCTTGGCATTCATATAGGGTCCACAAAGGCTTTGATGAATTTCCTCCATGATTGTTGCTACTTGCTCTTCATCCACACATAGTAGCTGTATTCCATCGTAGGATCTCTTGTATAACAAATCCCCTTGAAGAATAAACTGGGTGGCATATCTCCTTAGAAATTTCTTTTCTCTATCTGTAGCTTCAATCAGGTACTTCTTTTCCCTGATCAAATCCACAATGTGAGCAAACTAAGACCGACCATCTATAGTGAGAGAGTTCATTGAATTTTGATAAATGGGCCTACTTCTTTGTTCCACTAAGAATGGTCGGACCCTAGCCAAAAGGTTGCATTCTACCATGGAAGCCAAGGTTGCAAGGGCATCGGCAAACCAGTTATTATCCCTCTGAAAGTATTCAAATGAGATTTTCTCAAAGTTCTAGTCACTTCTTCCAGATGTTCTTGATATGGCTTCCATTTGGCATCTCTGGTCTTCCATTTTCCTTGCATTTGATAGACCGTTAGGAGTGGCAAATAATATTCTCGTGCCACACCCCTTTTGATTAGCTGCTCCATTAAAGAATAACTACCATTCATTAGCTAGGTCTTCTTCTTCTTCTATTGCTGTGATCTCTTCATTTGGGAAGTCATCGTCCATAGCTCTTCCATCTTCCATGGGGTGAGCAGCAAATGATCGGCTATAGCTTGCCCCTTGATAGATTTTTGAGTACACATAGGTGATGTCAAACTCTCATAACAATAGTAACCACCGAGCCATTCTTCATGTTAGAGATGATTTCTTGAAGAGGTATTTGATTGGATCCATCCTTGAGATTAGACGTAATGGATAAGCTACCATATAGTGTCGCAGCCTTTTCGTTGCCCAAATTAGTGCAGCACACGTTTTTTCCAAAGATGTGTACCATATCTCATACTCCAAGAACTTCTTATTAAGGTAGTATATGATATGTTCTACCCCCTTTTCTGTCTCCTTTTACGCTAGCAATGAGCCCATGGAATATTCTCCCACTGATAAGTACAACAGAAGTGGTTCTCCTTCCACTAGTGGTGTCAATACTAGTGGGTATATGACGTATCCTTTGATCTTATCAAAATCTTGTTGGTATTGGTCATTCCATTCCATAGGCTGATCATTCTTCAGTAGCTTGAAAATTGGTTCATAGATCATAGTTAGCTAAGCTTTGAATCTGCTGATATACTGGTTGTGATCAAGAAATCCTCGTATCTGTTTCTCAGTGTGAGGCATGGGCATTTCTTGGATTGCTTTGATCTTGATAGGGTCAACTTCGATGCCCTTTTCACTTACCAAGAACCCCAATAATTTTCCTGTTGTTTCCCCAAATAAACACTTCTAAGGATTCAACTTTAACTGATATTTCTTGATCCTCTCAAAGAATTGTTTTAGTGCAAGAATATGCCCTTGCCGATCCTTTGACTTCACTATCATGTCATTTACATAGACTTCCACATCTTTGTTTATCATATCATGTAATATGGCCGTAGCTACTCTTTGATAAGTTGCCCCAATATTTTTCAATCCAAAGGGCATTACCTTATAACAATAAGTTCCTTATAGAGTGGTGAAGGCTGTCTTTTCACGATCCACTCGGTGCATGCTCACTTAATTGTATCCCAAGAATCCATCCATAAATGATAATAAGGCATACCCTGCTGCTGTGTTGTCAACCAATACATCAATGTGAGGTAATGGGAAGTCATCCTTAGGGCTCACCTTGTTAAGATCTTGAAATTCTATGCACATTCGTACCTTGCCATCTTTCTTTGGCACTGGTACTATGTTAGCCAACCATTGGGGGTACTTCACCATTTGAAGAAACCCTGCATTCCACTGCTTTATGGCTTCTTCTTTGATCTTCTCACTCCACTCTGGGCGCATTCTTCTGAGCTTCTGTTTGACTGGCTTTGCCTCAGGATAAGTCAGTAAATGATGTTGCACGATATTGGGGTCTATCCTAGGCATATCTTCACAAGACCAAGTAAAGACTTCGGCGAACTCCTTCAAAAGACTAATCAACTGTTCCGCTTCTTCATCATCTAGGGTGGTGCCAATTTTTACTTCTTGAAAGCATTGGTCGGTTCCTAGATTAATAACCTGGGTATCCTCACGGATGGTTTGGGCTTTCTTTGGTTTGTATTATTTTATTAACTCTTGATATTTATTAAGATCATCATCAGAAAAAGGAAGCAAGTCATACTCGGAATCAGAAATTCCATGCATGAAAGGAGTAACAGACTCGACATACACGGACTCTAGACTTTCCTCGAGACGGAAGGCCGACACGTAATCATAAATGGAAGACTTAACAACAAACTCGATTACAGACTTGATGAGTGATTTGATGCTTTTATCAGGGGAATTTAGGCTGGTTAACTCAATAGCATGAGTATACTTAAAGTTCTCGCCAATGCTTGTCCAGTTCAGAAGTGGGTCAACAACTCGATGGATGAGTAGATGCGGTAGAGTGCCTTCTTCTTCTTCTGGGAAGGTTACTGCTATCTCTTCAGAGGTGCTGACATGGTTCTCCTTGACAGATGCTTGCTTTTTCACAAATACTCCTCGGTCACATCTCTGACCACATTCACGGACCTTCCCATTGCAGTTGATTCAGGCACAGTTCATGCAGACCATTATTCTTTGTGCTCTTCTTTGCTTTGAATAGATGCTCCTTCCTCGGAAGGGTCTGGGCTTGAGCTCATGTAGCTCCTGAGCTCGTGGTTCTCACAGAAATGAACAGATGTGGTTCTTCATATCAGTAGGAAGTTGTAAATTCTAGATGAGTCTTATCTTCTTTTTCCATTCCCTCTTTAGGAGAACTCGGGGATTAGGTGCCTCTTTTGACCGGATCAATACTGTAGGATTGTTAGAGGAGAACCCATCTTCAATCACAAACACTTTCGTTATTCCAATGATGTATCTGTCCTAATTACTTTCATTTGTCTACTATTGTTCTACCTCGTGAGTTACCCAGTCGAACTCATCTTGAAAGAACACTTCAAACCCTGGTTGCATCTTTGTAGTTGTTTCATCAAACCATAGCTCAACATTTCTGCAAAAAAGAAAATCTTCTCCTTCCCTTACAAAATACCCATTGAGAGTGGGGTAGTAAGTGGCAGATATTTTTCTGGTTATTCTTATTATCTTCTGCCCCTTGTCAGCATTGTTGCTTCTTGGTCTGGAGGTTTGAAGAGTATACCCTAGACCACTATCTTTCTTTGTTTACCACCAAACTAGGTTACTTTGGAACACCCTAATGATATTTCCGTAGTCCCATTCGAGGAAAGAATTGCATATTTTTCATCATTTGATTCACTGGGGGGCTCCAGATTACTTCATAGTTAGCCGGGATTTTTCCTTCAGGTATCTCCTTGGCAATGGCCGCACAAGCCACTTCCAATTCAAAACCACTAAGTCGAACTTCATGGTCTTGTTCTTCTCCCTTTTCAACATTGGCTAAGGTGTTGACCACTTCAGTATCTCCAGCTATTGTAATCACTTTCCCTTCATGAATGAATTTCATCTTCTAATGGAGGCTCGAAGCTGCAGCCCTTGCATGATGCAACCAAGGTCTTCCTAAGAGCATGTTGAAAGATGCTGGTATGTCAATGACTTAGAAATCAATGTCAAACTTCAATGGGCCAATTATCATGACGAGGGTGAGGATCCCAAGGACTTCTCTTTTGGTATTATCATGAGTTTGTATTGTCTGGTTTGACGACCTCATCTCTTCTATATTGATGCTGATGCTCTTGGTCGACCTCAAAGGTAGAACATTCAATGTAGACCCATTGTCAATGAGGATCTAAGGAACGATCATGTCAATGCATTCTACTGTGATGTGCAAAGCCCTATTGTGCCTGGCTCTTTTGGGGAGTTTGGATTTTGAGAACATCAAAGATTACACCGCATAGGTTGCCCCTACTATTTGTGCGAGATGTGTTGGGTCTAACTTGATCGGCACTTACACGTTGGTGAGGGACTTCAAAACTGCTTCTCGGTGCGAAGGAGAGGCCATCAATAATCCCCAAATTGAGATGTTGGCATAGGCCATCTTGAGCTAGGCCAAGATTGGGTTTTTGGGTTCTTTCTTCAGGCCACTTATTCCAGCCTCACTAGTCTTTGATTGTTCCACTACTAGAGCCTTGCCCTTGTAGTCTCTCTCGCTTCGAGTTGCCATTACACTTTGACTGGCTTTTTCACAATAATCTCTGTGGGATAGCGATCCTTATCATCACTGTCTATTATGGTAATTATCCATAGGATCATCTTCTTCTTTAGATTCTCCTTCCCTGCTTGGGGTGGGAAGTCGAGATCCTCTGCAAATATTAAGTGCCCTAGCTCGCACTTTCTTGACTGCATTAGAAAGGCGTTTGACTCCCATATCTATCATTTCTGTAAGTGTCATATCCTCCTGCTTTTTCAAGGTTTCCCATTTGTTCAGTGTAGTAGTGTCACTGATGGCCACTTCACCTAACATTTGGTTAATTTCATCAACCTTGAGTTTCATCTCAATAGATGCTACTCATATGCTCTGTTGTAAGGTTTACTTCACCCTCAAAAGTGATCTTATATCCTTTACTATCTTCTGAATCTGATGCCAGTTCCTTCCCTTCCATATGGATCATGAGTGCTAATTGGATAGCATCTGTGGGGTCAATCATCGTGTCATCTTCACCAATTGCATACATAGAATATCCTCCAGGATCTTTGAGTGAATAGTACCCAGATTCATCATTTTCATCATTATTTTATGGTCCCTGGTAATCACTATCATCACAGTCTTGGTTCTTATTATCACTTCGGGAATCAGAATCATCATCATCCTCCCTATCTTCACTCTCATTCTCATCGTCATTGTCATCAGACTCATCATCTTCTATGTCACTCCCTATATGGATTAGGGAGGTATGCTCCTTGATTTGTTCCCCTATTACCAATGTCGTTATTGCTTTGAGGAGGTCATTTGTGACTTCTTCAATTGTCTCTAGATTGTCCTCTTGAGGTATGGTTGTCTGAATTAGAGAAGTGGGATCAAAATCTTGATTTTATCCTAAGATATTCACCAAACCTATTGATGAGGTTATCTTTGGAGAATCTGGTAATGCGGGCATATCCTTCCAACTGTATCCGCCCATCCATCCTTTTTTTGGGTTATCCATTGAACCTTGAGAATGGGAATGGTATGAGAGTGATGAGTGATATGAGGCAGGGTGATATGAGGGTGATGTGATGGAGGAGATAGGGTATTGTGATGAAGATAGGGGTGGTAAGATGATGATGATGTTTCTTCTCCTCGATGGTGGGGTGAAGGATGATGGTATGGTGGAGGTTGATGGTATGGTATAGGTTGGTAGTATAGCAGAGTCTGATGGTATAGTATGGTGGATCCCCTGTTGATGATGGAGGGATGGTGGATATCTGATTTTATGACTCTTCTTCTGATGACTCTTCTCTTTTGGGAGCCTTCATGACCTTGGCCCTTTGGCTCATGATTTTCCTGTAGGCACAGGCATTCATGTGATTCTTCTGAGCTCTGGGTGTAATTAACTGAGTAGGGTCACTCTCTAGTACTTCTTCTTCTAGGTTGTTCACATGACTATATTGAGGAACCCCGAAATCATAGAACATGGGATGAAAAAAGTGACTATCTGCACAGTACATATAGATGGCCCTTCAGAAGGAGTCGTACTCCTTTCGACAAGCCTTCTTAACAAAGTTGATGACATGCCCTACTAATTTGGAGGAAGGGGCAATTTTTGCACAAGTAATAAATTTTCTTTCCATTCATTATGCCTCCCATCATGGTACCTCTTAGAGTCTTTGATAAGAAGAGTTGGATTGAAGAAATGAAGATCCCAATCTTGCCAATCATCTATCATTGACAACATGTTGACAGTTCCATGATCTGAGAGTGGATTGGTGTTGACATTGGGAGGATGCTTAACCTTGACCTCAATAGTCCCATTGTCTACCAAATCCTGGATTTCATACTGAAGACCTAGGCAACTTTTAGTATTGTGCCCCTTCTGAGTGTGGTAAGCATAGTACTCATGGTCCCTATACCAAGTTGGGGGAGGGTTGTTGATTACCCTTGGAGCTACTGTCCCTAGCAATCTTTGTTTCTTTGGCTTCTCATACACTGCGGTCATGGCATTTCCAAATTAGTGAACTGTCTCCTTGGGCGAAGAGCCTTCTGAGCAGGGGCATCTACTTATATCATGAAAGGTTGTGAAGAGGTGACGGGTGATACCAACTACAGGACCGCGCCTACCACATTGGTTTCGGGACCCTTTCCTCGTCCAACTCTGGTATTCTTTCCTACATCTTGGGAGGATCCTTGATACTAAGCCTCCCTTAGAATTCTGTTTTCCAAACGTGTGCCGGTGGCTATCAAGGCATCAAAAGTCTACAGATGTCGGTAATAGAGGACATTATAATAAGGCTTTGACAAGTTTCTAATCAACATTTCTACTTCCTCTGCCTCAGAGGGCTAGTTTACCATCTCAGCATCCTTGTCTTTAAACCTCATTAAGAAGGCAGTAAATCCTTCATTGGGCTGCTACCTCAATGTATCAAGCTCTCGACGCTTCACATCCACTTTGGTGTTGTACGAGTACTATTTGGTGAAGGCTTTCATTACTGTTGTCCAATTGTGGGTTCGGGCAGACTCCAACTGTATGAGCCATCTCAATGCCGGCCCTGACAAGGTTAACATGAAGGTTTGTCCCATCTGGTTGTTTACAAGTTGCCATAATTTGGTAATGCTGAGGAAGACTTTGAGATGAGCCTTGGGTCTCCTGACCTATCAAATCTGTTGGTTTGCCATTTGAACTTCTCAAGAATCCTTGCTCAGAGAAGAAACTCATATCATCAGAATCCACCACTTGACTTTTTGAACTCTTTCCTATTCAGATAAGATTTTCAAACTTTTCTAATTGCTCTCTGAGTTTTCTTTCTTTCTCTATTTCTGGAGGTTCCATTCGGATATGTGCCGTAAATTCCTCTCCCCTATCTTCAGTCACCACGTTAGGTGGAGGGACCTAGGAATAGGTTCCTCGTTGACCATTTGAGCGAGTAGGTGAAACTCCTCATTGACCAATTGGCTTGATTTGTTCTGGTTCTCCTGAGTCAACTCGAGAAAAATTCTTGCAATAACCCATGGGTCCATTCTATTCCAATTCTCCTATAGCCTGTGCTGGTTCATCCCTCGGATCAGTCCTGGGAGGGTTTCGAAGCATGTGCAATATCTGGGCCAATCCACTCTTGACCTCGACCATTTCTATCTATAAGGTCTCTACGGGGTGGACCCATGCTTGCTCAGGTGATTCAGAGTTGTGTGGATCCATATGAACTGGGCAGTCATCACTTGGTGGTAGACAGTCTCAGAGAGATGATGGAGGCGACACTGGACAAAAGCGAGTCAACCGGTTACCCTGTCTTGTCCAAATGGACAACGAAGAATACTTGAGGTGTGAAATTGTGTCTGAACCAAAAGTGGCTTATGTTAGGATTCTTATATTTTCAACCCTTTGTTCATTCATTCACTCAATTGTTAACCAATGATTCAGCCAAAGTTAGTCTACTTAATGATAGGGAGTGAATAGGGGTTGATACCCCTAGTCCACTCAATGTCATAGGTGAGAGATATACACAAATGGCTTGACCAGAATATTCCTATAAGACATTCTCTATCGATAAAGTCATGCTTTCTTTAATCTTACCCCACTAGGTAACCTTCCTCCTAGTTTCCTTGGGTCCTTTAGATAATTTGGCATTTTACGAGACTTTGACAGGAATCACCACGGAGTCATGCACACCAAATCATCCATATTTCATTTCTAAGGAGGAAGGACACATTTTATCCAAAACCCACTTAGGAAAGCATTTGAAAGATTCCTTTTCAAGACCTCAAACAAATTCTACAGATCAGCTTGTGGTGTTCCTAGCATTCTCCATCTATTTCCTACATGACACGAGTATGTAGTGGATGTAATAGGATCGATAAGGCTTCCTTGATAGGATTATATACACAAGGTATGTGATCCTTTTGATATACCCAGAGGTACGAGATCAGGGGGTGACTTCCTTACCCATGACTACACACGAGGTTAAGCAACTGGCCACTGGTTGGTGGAACCGTGAGTGATTGTGTGTAAAAGTGTAATGCATAAATATCATTATTTGATCTCAGAATGTCATAAAGTGCGTGGACCTCCCTAAGGGTGCTAGCACAAATATGAACATCCTCACCGTTTAATAATACCCCACACCCTTGTATAGGAAGCGGCTACCAGCTGCTCTCAAAGTACTCTCCATGACATGCACTGACCTCCCTAAGGGTGTGGGCATGACAGGGAATCCCTCGCCAAATGATTTCACTTCGAGCACGATGCATGATGCAGTTAGCGAATACAATTACAAACATGGGGTTGGCTAAACATGTTTTTAAATAGATGTGGTGAAAAATATTCTTACATTTAATGGTAGCATCTAGTACCGAAAGCTTGACAGTCCCCGGTGGAGTCACCATTGTGAGGGTAGCGGCTGGAGATCTCTCTTCTCCCTTCCTTGGAGGAGGGAAAAAAGACTTGCAATTAGGCCCTCTCCTCTCTTTTTCTTTTTCTTAGGGAGGGGTGTGTCGTGCGTGCTTACCCACAGGCCCCGTACAGTCGTACCGCTGTTCAGAGATTTATAGAGGCCTATTTCGTAGGAGTGTAAAGGTCATCATTGAGACAGAGATTTGATGATGGTCTAATCTGGGAGATCGGGATAATACAAAAGGGTTTGGAGTTGCCACATAGGATTATGGGCCTAGGACCAGGTGGTGGGCCCAATTCCTGAGAAAGTGGCCCAGAAGTTGGTCTGGTCCAGAGATTCAAGGTACATGTCAGGTTGTAGAGTTGGGAAGGTGTTAGGCACCCAATCTACCTAGTTTAACTGGTCTTCCTACTAGATACTTGAGAGAGAATGGACATTTTCCAAAATTATTCATATTCCACAGCAGGGTTAAGTTATCACACATATATACATTGACTGAATTTAAATAATTATATACACTAAAACAAGGTTAATATAAAGTCTATATTATGCTAATTTGGTTGAGAAATTGTACCTGAACTTGTCCCCTATTTTGGGTCAAGAGTGGTGAACCCCCTGATTAATGTTGGTGCGAACTTTCTCGTAGATTCTCCTGGCTCAGGAGAAGAAGGTATTGATCTTCAACTTCCTTTTTCGAGAGATGTTGACTATGATAATATTCAGACTAAGTTCGGATTAGGAATGGTTACTTTCAGATTTAGATTAAGATATCAATTCAGCAGAGCTTCCACTAGGGATGGGTTACTTCTGGATTTTGGCTGAGGTGGTACTCCGATAGAGCTTCCACTAGGGAAAAGCTATGGGAGGGTTAGGTTGAGGTGGCACTCCAACAGAGCTTCCGCTGGGAATAGGCTATGGGAGGGCTAGGCTGAGATGGCACTCCGGCAAAGCTTCCTCTGGGAATAGGCTATTGGAAGGCTAGGCTGAGGTGACACTTCGACAAAGCTTCCGTTGGGAATAGGCTAAAACTTAAATGATTGAGGAACTTCGAAGGCCCAAAGAACACTTTAGATCTTATGAAGATCGCTTCAAAGGCTTGAAGAACCTCAAAGGGGGAGGGGAGACTAAGGCAAAGCTTATTCTACATAAAAATATCATACGAAAAAGGCAGATGGTTGAAGAACTTTGAAGGCCCGAAGAACACTTCGAATCTTATGAAGATCTCTCCGAACACTTGAAGAACCTCAAGGGGGGAGGGGAGGAGAGAGGGTAGAGCTTCTCTACAAAGGGTGCTCACTAGGAGGCTTGAGTTTGTAAAACCAAATGGAAGGGGGTAATTTGCAGGTTTTTTGAACCAATAGGGAAGAAAGAGGAATTTCCTTGGCCAATGGGGTTAAAAAGTGATTTTTCTAAACTAATGGGGTAATAACATGAATTTTTGGACTAATGGGCTGAAGGGTGAATTTCTTTGGCCACTGAGATGAAAATATGCATTTTTAGGCCAATGGGAGGCCACAGTGTAGGGTACAGTTCAAAGTGCACAAATGGGTGAAGAGAAAATCTCTTCATAATTCATGCCATCGGAGTGAAGATTCTGGCGATCGGAGGAAGCAACAAGGCAGGGCCATGGGGCCGCGCAAGGCAGTAGAGGCACGGGGCAAGGCCGCGGGGGCATGCAAAGCAGCAGCGGTGCGGGGCAGGGCCACGGGGGCAAGCAAGGCAGTAGGGGCGCGGGGGCGCACGCAAGGCAGTGGGGGCATGTGCGTGAAATTTGATTTTTTTGGGAATGATTACGAAAGATCCGATGGTCTGATTTTACATATATCGTTGGAATTGTGATTCCGAGCACTATCCATCCGTACGGTCTATTTGGACCAATTCTTTCGTATATAAGACGAATTCATAATTGGACCCTTCTTTTCTTTTGCACGAGATTTCTGGGATTTCTTAGGTGGGTATGGAATGTTGCTAGGTTGGGTTTCCTCAGTCATCTTGTCATCTTTGTAGATCGGAAGTGAGAGGTTGCGTCCAAGATCCATAAGTCATCATAGCCGGGGGAGGGTGACAAAATTGGGTGTCTATAGCCAACACCATGAGCAAGGGTTCTAATTAAGGGTGTAAAGCATTCACTCATAGTAGGGTCATGAGGACACTCGAAGCAATTTTGGATCCGTTCGTTTGGCTGTAAACCTCGAAACCACACTAGAAGAGAGCAAGGTGTGCGCAAAGAAAGAGTGTCACCGATGCTAATAGATAGGCCAGAAGAACCTGAATAGGGGAGGCTGAGGCAACATTGAGGCGAATGATCCTACATTTGAAGGAAGAGGTCCGTAAGGTTGAGCAGAACCAAATTGGAATGAGAACCAGACCTTACGCTAAAGTCATGAGAGATCCCCTTCTAGCGGGATTCTGAATGCTAAAGTACTATACTTATGATGGTAATGGGGATCCTATAGGCCACCTGGAAGGCTTCAAGATAGCTATACAGTTCCATCGAGTCTCAGAGAACATCATGTGTAGGGCACTCCCCCTCACATTAAGGTCAGCCGAGAGGGCCTGGTACAACGGGCTACTGCCAAAATCCATCCATAGCTTCCAAAAGCTAAGCCAGGTCTTTCTGAAGGGTAGTCAACTCCTTCAGAAGACCCTCATCAACTTGATGAACATGAAGCAAATAAAGGGAGAATCCCTCCAAGCCTATATGGAACACTTCAACAAGGAAAGCTGGAGGTGAGAGGCTTAAACTTGGAGGTTGAATTTGCAGCCCTCCTTGGAGGCATCAAAGATAAAGACCTCAACCAGTCCCTAGTGAAGAGGGTACCAAAGAACCTTATAGAGCTGAAAGCCCAGTGCAATAAGTATATTAGCATTGAAGAAGCCTTGGAGGCACAAGAGGAGGAACTTGAGGGCCAGCAAAGAAGAAAGAAAGTTGCGAGTGATGACAAAAGAACTTCTGAAGGCGAAGGCAAAAGACAACACTCAAACTATAGTTGAGAACCGAGCCCACCAAAGAAGTTTGGCAAGCTTGTTCCACTTACTCATAAAAGAATTGAAGTCCTAATGCAGACAAAGGATGCTCAGATGAAAAATCCCTTAAGTGGTGTGGGAAAATGTGGCGACACCTAAAAAGGCATGATCATAACAAGTACTGCCACTTCCATCGCGACCACGATCACGATCACGATCACGATACCAAAGATTGCTAGCACCTAAAGGGTGAAATAGGAAGCATAATTTAGAGATGGTACCTAAGCCACTTTATTGGTAAACGAAGAGAAGACTCCTAGAATGACGATGGCATTGAACACGAAAATGATAGGTGTGACAATAGAAGAGGTCATCGTGATGAGAAAGAGCCCAGAAGGAATGAAAAGTAAGGAAACAAAATCCAGGAAAGATGCAAGACCCTTGATCCTGTCGAGGAGCGATCAAGACACTCCAACATGCATAATATCGACAATCTATGGAGGAACAACTGCTGGAGAGAGCTCGGTTTCTGCCAATAAAGCAAGGCCTATGCACGGATCGTCCATGTAGCCGAGTGGCCAAACAAGAAAGCCAAAACATGCCAGGGTGATCTCATTTCCGGACGAAGATTTGGTGGGTGCATCAGTCATAATCGTGACTGTAGTTGGCTGCAAGGTAAAAGAATATTAGTGGATAACGGTAGCTCAACTGATATAGAAACTAACGTGGCTTCTGAAAACAAGGTGGATTCCCCACGTCCAAAGGTGGAAGGGGTCATTAGGGCACGATCTCCTAATCGACCCCCAACTTGGTGGTGGAAGGATGATATATTCATCCCTCCCATAGAGGTCATAATCGGTCTAATAGCACACAACTCAGGGGCTTTGAGAATATAAGTCTAAGGGGTTTTTTTTTTTTGGGTAAAGAGGCTTAAGGGGTTTGTCCCTTTAGATTCGGATTTTGGTTTGATTTCAGTTCGATTTAAGATTTCATTCTTCAAATCAAAACTGAACTGGCATAATTTGAGAGAGTCGTCCCATTTTTTTGGGAGGTGATGGCCACAGGACAACAATTTTGCGGATTGGGAAGGGGGGGTGACCGAGTGACCTTATAATCAACTAGGCTAATTAGTTGCTGGCAGGTTTATGGTGTAGTTTTATTATTTATATGGGTTTTTTTATTTGATTATAATTGATCTAATTAGTGAATTTTCCGGTTCAAAAAAATTAGAAGTTTTTCGCTACAACTGAATTCTAAACGAACCAATTTAATTAAAAAAAAAATTCAAAATCAAAAATTTTTTTTATTCAATTTAAAATAATCGATTTCGATTTTCATGCTCAATTGACACCGTTAATCAAGTCATCAGTATAATTATTCGTCTTTAATTTTTTAAAGTACGATCTTAAGATCAAGGATTTGGATCTTTTGTGGTGCAACAGAATATCCACCGTGCATCTAATGTCTAGAAATATCTTGGGCCATGTTTGACTACCTTAAATTTTGTACCTAAGCATTTCTGACCGTTGAATACGTTTCAGACGTACGCCCTGGCACAGCATAGAGGAATTCAGTCCTTATATCAACATTTAATTTGAATAAAATCTGATCTAAAGGCTTATTTCTGTATGTGATTGATAATTGTTATTGATTCACATTAAATTGTCTATTTAAAGTGTAAAGGAGAATGGACCATATGCATATCTGATATGGACGTTCGAAATATTAATACTGCCTATTTCATTGAAAAAAGAATCCTATTTTGCATACATCATTGTTACATCATCATTTAATAATTAATGAGTAGGAGTTCAGATATGGAATCAACTTTCATCAACTCGCCAAGGAAATCGATAGAACCCACATGGACCCTAAGAAACAAATATTTATTTATGACAAAGTTACTATTACTCCTCTACACTTGGTCTATATTTTCGAAAGTTTTTTTATCTTATTTTTTTTAATTTTTTTCTGATACTTCCATACTTTTTGATTTTTACATCTCTTTCTCCCCTGTTTTTTTTTTTTAAATACTTAGATTATCCTCTTTTCACTTGTAACTTATTCAAGGATTAAAGTATCGGTATCAGTCGCTATATCGATCGGTCAAAATTAAGATACGTATCGTATCGGAGATATACTAAGATACGTTAAAAATACACACATAAATGGATAGGAAACATTTTTTTAAACACTTTTGCATAAAGAATTTGTTAAAAAAAAGCTATTGATAACATGTATTATGCATAAACACTAAATTGAGGGTATCGTACTAAGAATTCAAGGTTTGTAGTTGTCCCGTAAATGTAAAATCCTTGTTCCCAACCTTGATTTTCACTTTAGTTAGAGAGAAATATGACTGACAGCAACTTTGGAACAAAAACCCTTCAAAAAATCGTGTTTTTCTGAAAAATTACCCATCTTGGCCATTATATGACCATAGCGCATGTACCGATACTCACCGATACGTATCAATACTCATCGATACGTACCGATATATATCGATACGTACCGATATATATCGATACTCACCGATATGTGCCAATATATACCGATACGTATTGATCGATACATACCGATACGTACCGATCGATACATACCGATACTCACCGATACGTACCAATACATACCGAAACGTACATTTTACCTCAATTTTATAATTTTCATAGTCGTATCGAGGCATATCATATCGTATCGATGTGTATTGGTTGTGTATTGATGCATATCGGTATGTATTATAGGATATATATCGATACGAAAGAATTTTAAAAATTTCATGTATCGTATCGATGTGTATCATATCGATTGACTAAATTTAAAATACGTATCGGAGGGTATCGTATCGGTATCAGAGATACTTAAAACCATGAACTTATTACACTTCTTCCTTTCAATCTGGATGTGTTTTACTCCTTTAGGTCCATGATTGCACCAGAATGATTAGGGCCTCTGACTCGCATAAAGACAACTTGTCTATGCCTATGGATAGTGGACACGTGGATCAATGCATTAGCATCACTATGCTCATAAGGGAATTAGGAAGAGCTCGTCAACGGAAGAGGAGGATCCCTTGGATCACAAGATACGAGGAGAATCCCACTTTTCATGACGAATACATCCTTAATTGAACTCAATCTCTCCAAGAATAGAAACTGATGTAACTTCCCAAAACAAGGTAGATTCCCCACGTCCACAGATGGAAGGACCCATTAGGGCACGATCAATCGACCCCTCACTTTCAGAAGAAAGAAATCGCCTCTAACAGGACACTACATCGCATCCTATAAGAGAGAAGGGCTGACCCATGTAAGGGACATTGTAGTCAAGCTCATCACCATTTTTCCCATAATATCACTGTTGTGATGCAAATTACTGACTAGGGTGTCAGAGAATTTTCTCCCAAGTCATTGGACTTTAATTTTCTTGCGACAACACAAAGTAAAAAACATCGAAAGGTAATTTAATCCATGAAATTTTACTTTTTCACATTTGTAATCTCTCTCTCTCTCTCTCTTGATGTATAAAAGCTTAACAAATACAACGAGAAAAGGAAACGTGAGAAAAAAAAGCATTACAACTATCATAAAATAAGTCTGAAGAAAGAAAAGCAGGGGTCGAATTCCAAACAGTACAACTTTGAGAAGTAGCTCCACGGTTGACTAAAAGGTTAGTGACTGAGTTGCCCTCCAGAAGTGTATGACTGAATGAAATATGAGTGAATCGTGTAGCAAGAGCCCAGTAGTTGTCGATGATGAATTGAATTTGCCAAGGGATGGACTGAAAAGTCCTCTTGAGTATGTTGATAATGATAAGATCGTCTCCTTCAATCTTAATAGAGAGAAATCCTGTGGCCAATGCCAATTTTAAAGCATGACATATGACAAGGGCTTTAGAAACGTTTGCGTGAACTAATCCAATTCCAATCAAGAAACCAAAAATAAATGTGTCATTATGGTCTCGAAATACGCCTCTAACCCAGCAAGCCT
>NC_056557.1:10066483-10093958 GCF_013358625.1 Macadamia integrifolia
TTTTTTTTTTTTTTAAAGTCATAAAATTGTTTTGGATCACTAAATTTGACATTTGAACTACCATATTCCTCGCACCCAAAAAATCTTATCTATATTCTAATTTTCAATGGTCATAACTAGGTTAATGTTCACTACTGTTCATTGGTCTTGCGAAAACACTGTTTATCGTACGGGGACTAGTCATGGGGGCTATGATCACTATCATGGAACAACCTTTTTGATTTATCAAAAAAAACCAATAAAAAAAAACTAGATCAATGTCCACATAAAGGAAAAAATCACCATCAGGGGATGGTTTGATAACTAACCAAGAAAGTAGAGATTGAGTGTGCTACAAGGGAAAGGGAGATCAGTTGAAAGGAGCTTTCAAACCCTCAACAACTTGAATCTTCCCAGCAAAGGAAAAGGGAGGGTGGCCCATTGAGTAAAGAATCCCATTAAAAACCTCATCTAATCAAGTTTGCTCCTTTGATTGGGACTACTGCTTCTTATCCTAAATAGTACTTGGCAAAATCTATTTTTGATTACCCTTGGCCAACAATTGATTGGGACCAGAAGCTCTTGACCAGGGTTTAAAAAAATTAAAATTGGTTTGGTCCAATAAGTCTCTTTAAATCGGAATCAAAACAAGTCAGATCCTGATTCTTGCTGATCAGAATTGATCAATCCAAAAAGAGTTTCTAGGGTTGATATCGATTTCAGCTTAATCAAAATTGGAATTGACTGAGATTGATCTTAATTGCCAAGTCTACTTACTTGAACCTTGCTCTTGATTGGTCATTGGTTCTACAGAGTAACTAGTGTTTCATCTTTAGAGGGTCAGATCCATCAATTAAAGTTTGCTCATGCCAACAATTTTTATTTTTTTTTGGAGGTTAAATATTTCCAACACATCCCCAATAAGAAGTAGATAAGAAGATATTTAAGAAATTATGTGGATTTATCACATGTCAAATTTTAAATCAAGATTCAATGTATACTATCAATTGTAGGTATATACATATGTGCATCTCCATGCACCCCGATTATAGTACTTGGATTTTTCAATACCTTGTTTACCAATTGGCAAATTCAAAATCGGCAGAAAACTCGGGCATAGACCTCAAGACACGGGCGCAGACCTTGAGGTCCTTCATGCTGTTGGATGTGCGTTGCCACCTCTAGAGTGCCATAGAGGAGTCCATCAAAAACTTGTTAGGGGTAGAGGACCTACCTATATATACAAGTTTCTAGAACCTAGTTCTGTTACACACCCATCATTTGTGGCATGTGTCTTTTTTGCCAGTTTTGAATTCTCAAAGTTTTCTTTTGCTACTTAGTTATTTTTTATCAGACTGAAACTTGACATATGAGTAAGCAACATCAGAGTTTTAATAGTGCAAAAAATTTGGCCCACTAATTTGCAATGTGACATTTCTGTATATACACTCGGTTTTAGTATCAAAATTAGATCACTTGATTCGTATTAATGTTGATCACGATTAATACCAATATAGATCGGCCAATATAGTCGACCATCTATTTTATGGTTTTAAAAAATGATATTTTGATCCCGTGTTGGTCCAATACGACTCATACCTATTGATATCAATATTACCAACGACTAATACCAATGCGGATACCGTGAACTACATCCATGGCTATGCAAGAAAGAATCCATTACATGTGTGTGTGTGTGAGAGAGAGAAATCATACTAACCCAAGGGGGTAGCGTAGTTGGTGAGCAACAAACTTGGTACGAGTTGTAAACTCGGATGTCCTAAGTTCGGTTCCCACTAGGCATACCTTAGGCCACTCACACAGAGGTGCTTAATTGTCACACCCCGTTCACATAGAACCGGACCGGTGACCGGGTTAACCAGGTTAACCCAAACCTGCCAGGATCATCTGATACATTACCCAACCACACCATACACACATCTAAGATAAACATTCAAAAGTTCAGCGGAATACTTAATTTACCTGTAAATACCCCCAATATACTTGATACCCAAATTGTAGTATATAGATAATTACATGTGGGCCCGCAGGCATGATATTTACACAAAAAGAATAACAATTCACGTATCAAGTACACAAAAAGGGGTCAACAAAAGAATCAAAAAGTATAACCCTGCACGGCATCAATACTACGGTCCCACAGCACAGCCCTCGCACAAGCAATCCGTGCCATGCTCACACTCCTCAGGGACCCACCAATCCTCGTCGGGGAACTCAACTGTGGAGCCCGATCCTTGATCTTTAGGCAAGTAACCTGCAGAATCATCTAAAAGAGGTGTACACGTAGGATGAGCTCACAAGCTCAGTAAGTGAAAAGAAGGACCACACAACAATCCACATAGTAATCACATCCATATACACTACATGCTATGCAATTTATTTTAAATCACATCCACCTAAACAACATTACTAAGTCTTGGGTTTAGTGCTACTACAACCACAGTGCGCATATACTCCGGGTACGAGCCGCGAACTCTATTCCGATATACGCCCATAGGGCTATCGGAGAAGGTCCACCGTGAGTACTCGAAAAAGTAAAGCATGCCGACCACCGGCTTTCAACATAAAAGTAAATGACAGAAAGTAAAGGTGATCACTCCAGCAATTTAAAAGCAGTACGATTGGCCCTCTTGAATATACCACTTAGGTTGCCGACTGTCCTAATGACCAGCCGGGCGTATGTCTAACTGCCACAGTGACCCGACAACCACGACCACTGCTTCTCCCCAAATGGTAACCCAATACCTCAACCCCTGTTGGGAAGGGTCGTAGCACGGGAAGATGATAATCCTAAACCGCATGCTCCTATATGTCATAGTACGATTGTATAGTACCATCGCGTCCCATTCCACGGGCCACCAATGCATTCGTTTCCAAGCCGACTATGGCATCTAGTCTAATAATGCATCATACACCGTGGTTTCATCATTTATCACATAAGCACATCAATCATTTAGCATTGAGAAAGTAAAACACCACATGCATGTCATAATCATATGAGGATGACTAAGCTACACATAGTTTGCATGATGACATGGCTAATCTAGATACAATTGAATGATGCACAACAACCTTAAAATAAAGCCAAACGTCCTCTCCCCACTTACCTATTGGGTACAAAGACTCACGCTCGGTACGGGTGAGATCCGGCATGAGAAACGTAAATTTTGGTGAATGGGGTTAGCATTTCACCACTTTGGGGTCAAAACTAACAAGATTTGATGTAAAATCATGTTTAGAATCATAAAAGAAGGTCGCACATCCGTTTTGGGTCCATTCGGGTGCAAAAATCACGTTGGGGGCCATTCGGGTGGGTCGGACAGCCCACCTGTCACGGCCCACCGGTCTTCAGAGGTGGGCGGGTCAACCCACCGATCGACCCACCAATCAGGACCGACGGGTAGCTCGGCCCGTCGGTTGGCCCACCGATGGGGGCCGAAGGTCAGTCATGGTCGACAGGTAGCTTGGCCCACCTGTCGGCCCACCTGTCGGCCCACCAATCATGACCGACGGGCAGCTCGGCCCACTGGTTAGCCCCGAGGGCCTGCCCTCTCAGGCAGGTGCCCTTAGGCGGGCAGCTCGGCCCACCGGTCTCAGCCCGCCGGTGAGGGCTGAAAAATGCCTTTTTCCCCTGAAACTTTCCCCAACCTTTGGGGAATCAAATGGGGCTTTTCCAATCCCATTTTTCACGCATTCATGTCTTATAAGACGATTCTAACCTAGATCTAAGTTATATTTAAGGATTGAGAAGCCATCCTACTTTCTTTGCTCAAGAACTTCTTTCAAAACCCCAAAACCACTTCTTAGCTCAAGAAATCACCAATGCTTCTCTATCCTTGTAAACACTTTTTCAAATCCTTCAAAATCGCTACATAGACCATCTATTAAATCTTAGATTCATCATCTCAAGTGGGATTTACAAGATCTCAAGAACTTTCCCCAAATCAAGGGTTTTACTTGGGTTTGATGAAAGTTTAAGAAACATAGCCTTTGCTCACCTCTAATCGTAGATCCCGTGTTGGGGATCACTCTCCCGGCGTCGGAATGGGGAGATCAACCCTTGGCGCCGTTTAAATCCATTTCTTCTTCCTCTTCCTTCCCTTTTCCTCTTCTCCGTTCTCTTTTCTCCCTTCTTTTCTCTCTCCTCTTTAATCTTCTCACCAACTCCTAAATGTAATAAATGAGATATTGAAAAACAAAAAATAAGGCTATTTATACTTCCTAAAACAACTAATATCCTCATGGGTGGGTCACTCAGGTGGACAGATGCGTCCACCTGTGATCGCCCACTTGAGGGCCGAAAATTGGCCAATAAGTGGGATTTTGATGGAATTCGACTCTCGGCACAAGGTATACCATACGTATGCGCTTTAGGATACGGTTACATACTAACATTATCCGTACATGGCCTTATGGTACGTGCATGTGCACGGCTTGGGTACACCTGTCTCCTCTGGCACTGACTCGGACTTGTCTGGCCAACCTATGTTCAAAGTCACCCTTGCCATTATGGTCCATAAGGAACCCGCCTTAACCCTCTCTGGTTCGGGTCCTGCATGGTTAAACCGGGTCAACCGTGTAATTAGACCGGGTTTAAAAAGTAGGGTATTATATTAATGCTCTTCACTACTTTTGGTAAAAGTTGAATATTTCTTATTCAACCCTGGTATGACCCAGTCCATGCAGTTGTGGGGTCAATATAGCCCTGCGAGACTAGTCATGCCGAAGGCCGGGATACCCATTGTTAAAAAAAGAAAAAGAAATAGAGAAATCATACTCATTAAAACATACTAATGGGCCCATCTCATTCATAAAGTTAAGCAACACATAAACAAAATTCATAAACTAAGATCACAAGAATCACCTTTCCTTTTGGCTCAATATTCTATCTTCAATGGGCTCCCACCTGATGGTAAACAAACAATATGAGGTGGGCTTCGATTGGATTACTTAAGGGGGCGTTTGGTTCGAATTTTTCATTGAACCACATTATAGGATTTAGGATTTTGGATGTAACTCATATAAATGAGTTTTTTTGGAACAATTTTTTTCTGGGTGAAAAACTATTTGGTTACCCTAATTCTGTTTGTTGATTCTGAGTGTAAAACTGTTTGGTTACCTGTGAGTCTATGAACTACGTTCTGTTAGAATAATAAAGAAAAAAAAAATTCAAAAAACAAAAATTCCTTCCACAGATGGACTTCTTTATTTCTATTTTTTTCTTTTTCTTTTCTTTTGTATAGTACTATATAAAAAAGAGTGGCACTCGTGAGCTATCAATTCCCAGAGTGTAGTAGATATATATATATATATATATATATATTAATAAATAAACATATAAAATTGAAGAGGAAAATAAGAAGAAATTTACAAGGCATGATTTTAATGCATTGTACTGAATTAGGTATCATGCATCTAAAAAAAGAATAATATAATATTGTATCATTTTTTTCCTTAAAAAACATGATTTGATTTCTTCACCTAATGGTTTTGGGTAGCTATTAAGTTTTTTTTTTATAAGGGAAAATTACACCCCTCCCCCTTTAGTTTGTCGAAATTACATGTGGATCCAAGGGTTTTAACGAATTACACCCCCTCCCCTGACATTGACGGTGTGAGTATCCTGTTAGTTTTCAACAGCAAAAGACCGAATTACCCTTTAATAGAAAAGGGTCTTAATAAGATATGACCATTATACCCTTCTGTACTTCATATACCCAAAATACTCAAATCCCCAATGAGTTGATTTCCTAATCAAAATCTATGAAGGGATGGATTACACTGCAGGAATTAGAATAACTGGTTCTCGTAAGTTAGGGTTTCGAATGGGTTTCTAAAGATCATTGAGATTGATCATAATATCTCTGGTTCTCGTATCCGATCATAAAACCTCTGGTTCTCGCTATTCTAATTTATTGACAACTGAATCGGGAAGAAGTGCAATATTTTATCTGTTAATATGAGGGGAATGTAGAAAACAAAAAGAGTTTCTGGCATCATTTGATGGTGACGGTGCATTTGAAGCCGTGAATGAAGTCGTTGGCAACATCCGATGGTGATGGTGATGGTGAGGGCGACGGTGCTAGAGAAGGAGTAGGTGCCATATCATACTGTCCAGTCAGCGAAGGGGAGTAGAATCAGAAGGTCCGGGCGTTGGAGCACCGGATTTGGGAGAGGGAGAAGGAGAGTTGGATCCTCCGCTTTCAGAGGCAGGAGTTGGTGAGATCTGCCGTGGATGTACAGAGACGACGAAGCGTAAATCTGTGAGAAGCAGAAACAGAATTACAAAGAGAAGAGAGGAGCAGAGTCTGAGCAAGCTCGCCATGGCCCAATCACAATATATAGCGCTTCAAAAACGGACTTTTTTTCCGATAAAAGTAGTTATGTAACTTCATATCTAGAGAAAATGGAGAAAGATCTGAATTTATTTTCATCTGTGGATATTGGTAGGAATGAGGGAGAATGATCCCCAATTGATTTTGCCTACTCTCCACCAAGATTTCGACTATACAAGCCCGTTACTCTCGCCGTGAACCCCTCTTTCTCTCTCTCTCTCTCTCTCTCTCTCTCTCTCTCTCTCTCTCTCTCATGCCGCAAATTGCAAAGTGCAACCTAACGTTAAATCTAGTAGACTATCTTCAACCGGATTGAAGATTAAAATGCAAAGGCAGAACTCTACAAAACATTCTTCAGAGAAGAAGCAAGGTAGTCTGCATCTTTGGAGTTCAGATGGTCTTGGTCCTGCCAAAGTTCAGGATAATTGAAGAAGTATGAAGCAGGTTGAAGAAGAATGAAGCCCTCTTTACAAAAGGGTATATTGGTAAGTTCATATGTATATAAGGGTATTTTCAGCATTAAAAGGTATTATGTAAGGTGATGTCACCAACTAACAGTCCTAATTTCATGATGACTAACAGATTGGACCTAATTGTAAGAATCTTAGAAAATAAAGGGGAGTGGGTGTAATTTGTTCAAACCCTTGGATCCACATGTAATTTCGACAAACTAAAGGGGAGGGGGAGGTAATTTTTCCTATTTATAATTACCAACTATTTAGTTTGGAAATATCCTAAATTGGAACAATTCGATAGATATGATCAATTTAATTCATTATACCTAGAACCATGGTTGGGAGGATTTTCGCATGCACCCAAGACATTGGCACCCACCTATTATGTTTACAGTCTTCACTCCTCACTGACCTGAAGTCAAGAAATTTGGGTACTTTTCATTGTCTAGGTGAATACACGCGTTCAAGACTTAACTGGATATAAGCAACTTGTCATTTCATTGTTAATAACAGACCATATAGTTCAACAGAAATTTAAGTACCTACTTTATAATACATTCAAATATGAAAAAATTACTACCAGTAGTATATAAAATATGATTATGAAATGCCATCATAAGTTGCTTAACTTGGATTTTGAATAGAGAGATTATATTTTATGGCAATAGGTTCTATAAGCGGCCCCACCCATAGATTATTTATGGATGATCCACCTAGTTATACCATTTGAGTTGGTGACGTGATAATTTTAACCATTGGATATAATAATTAGAATTAACCACTAAAAAAATCCCTCATTAGGAATTATTGCTACCCATTGCTACTATTTATGTTGGCATTGATGCTACCATTGGTGTCTCTGCTTCCCATGCTTCTTCAACACTCGCCAAATTCCATACTTTAAATTTCATATACTTTTTCAATTATTGTCATCATGCACCTTCTGGATAATCTAAACATTCTCAAGCATCTTCTTTGTAGTCTTGAAGTTTTTTATTTCTCCACTAAGTTAAAACTTGACTTGAGAGGACAAAACATTTGGGTCTACCTTTCTACAAAATGTCCTCCAACAAACCTTGTGAACATCAGCTTTATCCGGTGGTTTGTATGTAATTTGCCGCATTTTTAACCCCAACCCAAGCCACCCTCTTAGGACATCACCCCAGCGGCCCAGCCTGGCCGTCCTCTTGGGAGGTCAACCTGGTGGCCTATGGGGCTTTTTTTCTTTTTGGTAAAAATGGGCCCCAGTTAAGATTTAGGAATGAGAAAAAAAAAATGCATGAAGTAAAAGAATTTTTTTTTTTTGGGTAAACCGAAATAAAAGATTGACAGTTCAACTTGAACCAAACCAAACCCTTACCAATTTGATTTCAATTTGGGTTTTTATAAAATGATATAAATCGAAGCTGAATTGGGCCGATTGAATGAACCAAATGAAATTGGAAACTGAATCGAATCCAAAGAAAATTGATAAAAAAAACTATTATTTTCAGGTTTTATTTTTATACAAACAAAAAGAACATATATAAATCTTTTTGAACTAATGTTATGATCCCATATCAGTAATATGAGGGGTTGATCCCACATTGATTACGAAAGATATTTGATGAGTACTGATATGGCCTTGGGTTCCGAGGGTAAGTTATTCCAAGTTCTTATAAGTGATATCATAGCACGATCCTTTGCCCAACCATCACATGTATGGAAAGATGGTTTTGAGTTACCTCACTTTGTAAGTTGATTTATGAGGTTGAGTTCTTTCAAATTCGTATCAGCCAACCTGATAAATATCAAACTAAATTGAAATCAATCAAAAGTTGACTTCAACTTAACTATTTGATTTCGATCTAACCCAAAATCGGTTCAACCCCATCGACAGAAACAATCAATTTCCAACTTTTTTTTTTGCTAATAAAAAATCCCTTAAACCTATCTGATTTTAAGATTCAGGTCTAAAAATAAACCTAAATCACACGTAACCACACGTAGCCCGTATAACAACCAATAGAAAGTCCTAGATAAGCCTATCCATAGAATCCTATGGTACAAAGCCCCCTTGAGTTTCCACTTTTCCACTGCCCTCCTCACGTGTGAGGCACTCTATATAGCGAACTATTTTTTGGTAACCTACCATAGCAAACTTGTAGGCTTTACTAATACGTTATATTATAATAATAAACAATAAAAACTGTATTTTAATTAGGATATTCGGTGCTTCAATGTGGCTTTAAAGTTTAAATCTGCCCACTTCTTATTTTAAATAAATTATTAAAATTTTCATTTTTTTAAACAACTATAGAAAATTGTTTCCCCCTAAGTTTGTTGATATGGTAAGATTTAAGAATGAAAAAAAAAAAAACAGGTCCAGGCCCAGCCCAGGAACCCTGAGCTTCTCAACCTGGTTTTCCATTGAAGGAGATATGAGCATGCATGGACTATGGATATAGACAATTCAATTTTCAAATTTAAAATGGAGAGAGAGAGAGCCCTGCAAAACAATGGGATCCGGTTTCTCTCTTGAGTGCTCATTGTCTAGGTCAGTCATAATTACTTGAACGATTAACATGTGTCTAAATATTGATTTAATGGTTTTTATATATACGTTGTCTTTATTTTGAATGATAAAAATATAGATATTGAATTAGCACCGAAACACGTGTCCATCATTCAAATAACTGTAGGCGCAACCTAGACAATCAATACTCAAGAGAAAATCCCGATCCAAAACAATGGCAACTAACCAAGTTATTTTGGTGGTTCTGATGTTAGCTTCAACATACCATGGATTTAGGGGATCGTATTGTTATTGATATTTGTGGATATTGATTCAGCTTGAATCGAATCGAATTGGTGGGTATCGATCGATTTTGTCCTTTCTTTTTTGTAAAAATACTATTTTTTTATTATTTTACCCTTAAAATGATAGAAACAATCAATCTGAAATTCCGGATTGATTGAGGATTGAGAATCAAACTTGACCACAAGGGCCGATATGATACAGATACAAACAGACCCGAAAGTCTTGACCTGGTTCTGGAATTGTGGTACATACATAGGAGATCTGAGATCGTCACGCCTTTCATGTCTGAATACTCTTTAGATACAGCCAGCTAGCTATATTGGGTACTTATAGTAATCCTATCTGTAACTGTACTATTGTCAAAATATCACGATAATTTGCTAGAAATAGAGTGAGAAATTGGAGAGAGAGAGAGAGAGAGAGAGAGAGAGGGGGGGGGGTAATGCAAGGCATGTGATATAGGTCAGGGAATCTTTTTACAAGCCGCTTCCCAAGACATTTCGAGATGGAGGTGAAAAAACAGCTCTCTCATGTCTCAACTCTCCATTTCTCATCCCAGACCCATAGTCATCCCTTTCAATTCTCCATATAAAGCACAGCCATCTACCCTAAATATGAGACTAACCAAAAGATCTTTGAGATCATGAGATGGGTTTTCAGCTTTGTGTAAGGTGGCTTCAGGGTTTGTGGTTTCAGTGACAAGAGGGGTTTTTTTCTTTCTTTTATGGGCGATGCAGGTTTTGGCTGCACTACAGTTGTAGTTGCTGTGTAGCTTTTGTCTTCGTTTTCATGGAGCTAAATCTGGATTTTAGGGTGGTTGTGGAAGTGGTATTAGGGTTTTGGAGTGGAGCTCCTTGAAGTCCAATAGAGGTTCTCACTGGTTTAGATCTAGCTGCTGAACTATGGATCCCACAGCCTTATCTCTATGTTTTGGAGGGTTTTGGATAGGATTGTGGATTCCATATTTCAGGAGCTTAATTATCCATGTTAGATCCTTGTTTGGATTGAAGGGAGCTCTACACTATCTCTTCTTCCACTTTATGTTTCTTGAGCTTTTTGTTACTTTTAGAACATGGATTCCTCCAAGGAACCATACTTCTTCCCTTGGAGAATGAAGAAATTACCCAATAAAGCAGATACTGTTGAATTATTCCTATGTTTTTAATTCATTCATTATCCTTACAAATGAAAGCTATCTTGTTTTCCTTTGAACTGCAGGTGAGGCTGTGGAGCCTGCTTTAAAGCTGGAAGCTTCTAGGTATATGAGCTGTGAAGAAGCCATTTACAGATAGAAAGAGAAGTATGGAGTAGCCTACAACTCCTGAGGACTTTCTTACCTCCTGCCTTGTTCAGAGATAACTTCTGGCTTTTCTTTAGACCTTTTAAATGGAAGCTATGAGCCTTCACAGATCTTAAGATCCCAAGTGTAACCTTTTTTTTATGGCTTGAATTAAATCATGTACAAAAAACTGTACCCATTAGGGTGGAAAGATGGCTTTAAGGCAACCTGCAACTTGTGTTCAAGGTTATTATCCATAAGTTGGCATTATCCATTCTTCTATTTTTCTTGGGCAAGATTTGAAACTTTTCACAGGATCATCTACTTTATTTTGTTTTGATTTTGGAGGCCATTGTGGGTAAAATGTTGGCTTTAGGTCTTTGCATTGAAGCTTCCCCTTTGTGAACACATGGAAGTTGGAACCATTTAAGAAATTTTTATTTTGGTATAATCCCCAAGAACAAATCACCATCATTCTAGAAATTGTCGCTTCTGAGTTGGAAGTGTGAAACTGGATCTAACCCTTGTTGCAGAGGTAGTTTTACACCCATGGTTGAGTTATTTTTCTGCCCTAGTTGGAGATATTTTGGTAACAAGGATTTAATGACATTAGATGGCATTTCTGAGATTCTTCAACTATTTCTGTAGCTTCTGTTACCTACTGAGAAAAAGAATTTATGGTCACTGGATCCAATTCATCAGGAAGATGACTTTACTTTGCCTTCACAGTGAAATGTCTTTTTCCATAAAGAAGTGAAACCTACTTGTATGTATTATGGACTTGTCATGGATACAGCTTTTCCTGGGTACCATAATGAGAGTTTGCAGCCTTGCAGGTGCAGTTATGAGTTCTGCAGAGATGTGAATGGAAAATTATATCGGGTAAAGTAATGTCTTGTGAGAGAGAGAGATGGGGTGACTGGTGAAAGAGTTTCTATGCCATTTTGAAGTTGTGGAATCTTTACCACATCAAGAACCTGGAATTCATTGGAGATTGTACTAACATTAAGCTTTCTTAGTAGGGTTTGTATTGGGTTAGGGAAGGTATAGAGAACTAGCCAGGTACTTTAACCTGTATTTTATTTTTTTGTTTCTTTCCATCGTCCATTAATATTAGCTCTCAATGACATCTTTGTCATTGCCATGGAAGAATGATGAGAGGAGTTTATTGGACTCTGACTTAAAAAAAAACTTAGAAGCTTGAGATGTTCTGTATTCTACTCTTTCCAATGCAGACTTATGCTTTAGGTTCATTTTCCTGGTTGTGTAAATCTTCTGCAGTTACTGCGCCAGTGCAAAGATCATCGGGTCGCTTGAGGTTTCTTCGCAGGTGTGGCTAGATATTTTCAGCCGTTTGATGTTCAGCACATCTCATTGCTGTTTGATGTTTGTTAGGGTGTGTGGCTAGATATGTTTGATGTTCAGCACATCTCATTGCTGTTTGATGTTTCTTAGGGTGTGTGGCTAGATATTCTCAGCCGTTTGATGTTCACCACATCTCATTGCTGTTTGATGCTCATCACACTATGTTATTTGCTGTAGAAGATGTGAAATCCTTTACGGTGAATACGATAGTGGTTAGTCTTGATGATACATAGATAAGGGTGTTGAATCCTAAACTAAAATCAAAACTAGCTGTTTAAAATGGAATCGAATTAAAGCAAAGTAAATTGATTTAGTTTTGATTTCAAAAGGTAGAATGATTTGATTCTTTTGGTTCCATGATTTCAAAAGCCTTGTAACCTACAAATTTGTTTCAAAAATCTTGGCCTCTCGATTGAAGCTCATCATGCAGAAATTCATTTCTCCTTACCAAGCAGCATTTGTATCAGGTTGCGAGATCACCGACAATATTGCCATTGCCCAGGAGACCTTCCATTTTTTCAGAAGGAAAAAAAGGTAAAGTCTGAGTTTGTGGCCATCAAATTGGACATGGCCAAGGTCTATGATACAGTAGAATGGAGGTTTATGCTTGCCAGTTTCAAATTTTTGGGGTTTACTGAAGTGGATTAATCTGATTCAACATCTCATCACTGTTAAATTGAATGGACATGCCTTTAACTTTTTTAAAGTATCTAGAGGAATATGTCAAGTTTGCCCACTTAGTCCTTTCATTTTCATAATTATGATGGAAGGTCTCTCTAGATTGTTGATGACTTACATAGATCTGAATTGTTTTAGGGGCATTAAGATTGTTAGAAATGCCTTTGAAATTTTTCACTTTTTTTTCGCAGATGACACTTTCATCTTTTGTAGTGCTACATAGGAAAACCTGACAACCATGAAATGCATCTTGGACATTTTTTCTGATATTTCGGGTCTAACCATTAATTTTGCTAAAAGCGGATTAACTTTCAGTTCTAATGTTTGTGAAAACTCAAAAAAGCTTTTAAGCAAAATTATTGGTATTGATGAAATAACCGATGACACCTGCTATCTTGGTACCAACCTGGCCCACTCTCGGAAAAGGACTTTGACCTTCAATAAAATTGTAACTAGAGTTAAAAATAAACTAAGTTTGTGGGAATCTAATTTATTCTCTTTTGCAGGGAGAGGTGTCCTTCTTCAACCCATCTCTAACCTCGATTCCTTCTTATCTTTGCATTTCTGGAATAGAGATGATGGTAAGACAAATAAAGCCTACCTTATTGGTCAAAATAAAATCTGTCAACCAAAGTTTATGGGAGGGGTTGGTTTTAGAAATGCTGAAACCCATAATAAAGCTCTTCTTCTCAAACTGGGATTGAGACTCCTATCAAATGCTAATAGCTTCTGGGTCCAAGTCCTCAGGTAAAAAAACTTTGCCAACAGATCAGTCTTTGACCCTAAAACTCTTAAAACAAGAGGATCACATTGTTGAAATAGCATTAATAAATTTCTTCCAATTTTGAGAAGGATGATCATTCGGAAAATAGGCAACGGCCTCAATACCTTCTTCTGGTTTGATCAATGGGTCCACTTTTAAAATAACATTTTTGAGTTACACAAGGTTTTGAACAACAATGGAACCTCACATTTTCTAACGAATCAGTTAGTAGCTTCATCATTGATAATACCTGGAACAATGAACTATTAAACTCTGTAGTTCCTGGTAATGTTACTGATTCTATTGTTCAAATCCCATTATCTCATAATATTGACAAATGGCAGTGTACCTTGTCAAAGGAGGGATCCTTCTCAACAAAATTAGTTGCTAAATTTCTGCAAACCAACACAATAACAAATTTCAATGCATGCTCAAACAGGTTCTGTTGCTCATCTCCATGCTCACGATGGTGGTGATTTTTCTGGAAAATCAAAATCCACCACAGGTTTAAGATTTTCTTTTGGAGAGCAATAAATGACGGTTTACCAACAAAGGATATTTTGTCAAAGTGGGTGTATATTGACCCATTATGTCATTTATGCTCAGCCAAGCAGGAACCTCTTTACAATTTACTGGTGGATCGTGAGATCACAAGAAAGATTTGGGCTTTAGGCCCATTGGGCTTTAAACCTAATCATCATCCAATGGATTCTGTTAATAAACTAGTTTCATTTTGCTTCAATTCTGGTTTTATTCCGCAAAAAGATATGAGCTGATTTTTTTTTTCTGTATTCATAATCACGTACTTTCTCTGGAATCACAGAAATAAAACATTTTTTTGTGCACAAAAACCAGATATTGTTAGCACCCTTAAGCACATTAAATTTTAGATTGCAAATGGAATTACTCACTCTAATCAAGAGAACCAGGTGACATCTAACTCAGACTTCATCATCACACCCACACCATTAACACCAAGCACAATCACTCTCATCATTACAAGTATCATGGACAAACAAAAAACTATGTCTGCATGGGTGATTGCTTTTATTTCCCAAAACAAAAGTATCTTATGTGAAGGAAACTACTTGTTGACAGGAAAAAGTGGTGAGGCGGAGGCTCTGGGTCTTCTCAAGGGGCTGAAATGGGCAAGGACCAAGAGGTGGAATGTGAATGCGGTGTGGAGTGACGCAGAAGACCTAAAGCTATTTTTTGATAAACAATTTGAAATTTTTTTAACCTTATGGCCAAAGACTTTAATTATACCAAGCTGTGAGTCGGACAAGCATCTTGCTCCTCCTACTTTTTGTATTATAAATAGACATAGGCTATTAGAAGAACTAAAATCTATAGCTCACGCTACTCTAACTAATAGAAAACCCATATGTAGGGCGGATATGCTATGTAACGTAAATATTGCTAATTAATGAATATTTTTCTGTTTGGCTGATAAAAAAAAAATCTAATTAATTATTTTTGAAATATACATATATTTTGGTTAAGAAAAATGAAGATTCAGTGATCGGGCAAAATGAATTTTTTTTTTCCTTTCAATATCACAAATAATTTGCTTGAGGTTTTTGGTAGTAAAGACCTAAAATAGGACCTAAAATGAATATGAAAGCATAAGGAGTTGAATAAAAACAAAAAATCAAGCTAAATTGAGTTCATTCTTGGATTTGATTTTGAAATGTGTTCTCATTCTTGATTTGATTTTGATATTTTACATCGTCAATCTTGAATCAAACTAAATTCGAACCAAATAATCAAAATCGTACTGATTGACAACTTTAAAGGTAGTGGATTCATGGGTTAGGGAGAGTGGTTGGTTTGACAAGTTTGATATGATTAAAGGCATTGATAATACTTTAGATAAAAAGGGAAAATGGTTCTAGCTTGTTGGTGATGTGGAATCAAAGTCCACTTTTACCTAGAAACAAAGGTTCCTATCCGATTCACTGATACATGTATCTAAAACCACTAGGTTGAACAAAATTAGCAGAAGATCTGAATGGTTATTAGGTTTTAATAAGAATATTTAGATTGAGCAAGTTGGTTTAGGGTAATTTTCTGTCATTATTTAGATTGGTTTGGTATGTGAATATAATGTATATAGCCCAAGGGAAGTGAATCATTTTGAAAAGAAATAAAAATGATTGTGCAACTTACATAAAAACTCTCATTAATATATAGTAAATATAATTACTTTATTTAGAAAATAAATTGTTTAATGTAAATGTTATTTTACTTAATAAATCGAATTTGATTATTAATTGACAAGGATCTTTGAGCAAGCAAGGCTTAGAAGAGTGCATTGTACATTAGAGAGTAGTGAGGTTATTTCATGTGGAGAAGAGAGATAGAGATAGAGGTGCTAGCTTGCGAATCCTACCTTAGCGCTCACAAAATTTTTCCCATAAAATTTATAGGGAAAAAAAAACTCAATATGGGAGTGTGGCCTATGCCACTCCCATGTGTTTGAATCTATCCTGCCTTTGTGAAAAGATAGTTTTGCCCCTTCGCTCCTATGTGTTTGAATCTATTCTGGCTATGTGAAAAGATATTTTTGCCTCTTATAATGGGGAGGAAAGAGTGATACATGGAGCGTTGTCGTGGGCTTTGCTCTTGGATAGAGAATGACTTCCCAGTTTGATAGTGACATCATACCTTAGAGTAAAGGGGGAAGAAGAGTTATAGTGGGGGTCAATTTGTGTAAACTACAATTCTTGTAAATTGTTGGAATTAATAGAATGCTCTTACATTTGCTGCTTCTTGATATTGGACTCAAAACCACAAATTAGACCCCATTATGGTCAGGGTGTAGATGCATATACCCAACCCAACTCAATTAACAATGCAATCCAAAAGCATTGGATCTCTACCAAGCTATTTACAACTACAATTATGGTTTCATTTTCTTGATAATTTGATTACTAGTGTTAATTGGACTTCAAAATTTCAAGGACAGTTTTACTCCACGTGTGAGAAGGAAAACCCATCGATCTAACTTCAATTATTATTCAACATTATTAATTGAAGATCGAAAATGCCTTTCTTTCATTTGTGACAATCCACCCACTTCCATTAATACCCTTAGTGAAAGAATACCTATTTCGTAGTGGATGAAGGAAAACTGCCCCCAATTTTTATGCAACAATAAGCCATCCGATGTATGAGAGACTATTCAATACTTTGACTTGGTCATTTTTGAGAGGTATGATTGGTTCCCATATTGCTTGGTTCTGACCCTAGTATGACATAAAACATGACTGTTTGCATTAGTAAGTTGCCAACTACGTTTAGGTGGGATGGTCAGGAGTTGTTGCATTACTTTTGTTTCATTTCATTTCTTTATATTTTCCCTTTTTCTCTCTTCTTTTTTTTTTATCTTTTTCTTTAACTGATCCATATAGCAGACCCCATTCAATTGGAAAAATGCTTAGTTGTTGTTGTTGGACTTTTGCAACCAAAAGCACACTCTATAAACTAAAATTTGACAATCTCCATATTCTAGTGGAAGGTTCATTTATAAATATGTTATTCAATTAATCAAGCTTGATTTAAATTAATGTATTCATCTGAATTGATTATTGATTTTTGTTGAAATGTTGGGAGTTGTAAAGTTATAGTTAGTTCCACGTCGGTTTATTTAGATCCTTGGTGCCTCCATATACTTAAGGAGTTTTTCCAACTAATGCCTAAATAGTTGGGTTGAACCCTCTAATATGGTATCAGAGCTCAAGTTTTTTTTATTGTCCTTTCAAAGTTGTCTATCCACGTGCAGAACTAAGCATGCCGAAGTTGCATGTGAGGAATTTTGAGATGTTGGAAGTTATAAATCAATAATCACACTTAGTTTATTCAAGTCCTTAATGCCTTTATAAAGAGACAAAATTTACATAAATGCAGGAGTGTGTTGTCTGACATGGCTCACTAATTTTCACCATATATCTCTCCAAAGTCCCACAGCCTTTATATGAAATAGAGCGTAAAGCTTCTAACAGTTAGAAGTGAGAGGGAGAGCGGGGTGAGGTGATAAAAAGCTGAAAAATTAATGATGGTTGTAAAGAGGCAGATCTGGGAAGCGACAGTTGTAGTGGAGGAGGATCTGGTTATAACAGAGGTAGGCCTGAGAAACGACTATTGTAACAGAGGTGATTGCAACGTCGGTGGAGGTTATAGCAGAGGCGGGGCTGAGGAGTGGAAATCATCGATCTTGTTAGACCATTTATTAATGTGGGGCCCACAATTGATGATTATTCTCTTCTTTCCTCCTTTTTTTTTTTTCCTTCACTTGTCTGTTCCCTCATCCTATCAAATGTGGTCCCCACCAACTTTCCTTTCTTACCATTTTTTATCTTCTAAACAAACAACGCTTTAAGATTTTAGGTTGAACCCTCCAACATGGTATCAGAGCCAAAGCCCCTTGTTGTCGTCCTTAAGTTGTTTTTCCATGTGTAAAGTTAAGCATACCGAAATTACATATGAGTTAGAATGTAAAGATGTTGAAGTAATAAAGTTATAATATCATATTTATTTATCAGGTCCTTGGTGCTATCAAAAAGCTTAATCAAATTTAATTCATGGACAAAGTGTTATTTAGGTGAAGTATAGGGGAGGGGAGCGTTCTAATATTTATTTGTACATATGCATATTTTATACCGCTCAATTTATAAAAAGTGAGACATCGAAACATATGAAATTTCTCACACAACAATGGCATGAGATGCAAAGATCCTCTGTTACTCCTTTGTCAAACCTAAAATTTTTTCCCATTTGATAATCCACTCATAGATATGACTGAAGGGTTAAGAGAAGACCTCGTACTCACACAAGAGAAACCTGACTTGTTGAGCTAACGCGATAAAAAAGAGCATGTTCCACCATATTAATCACTTGACCGCATTCTAGGCAAAATCAGATACCACCACGTTTCTGACAATAGAATCAGTTACATTACTGTTCTCTATATCACTTATCAAGAATCAAGAGCCAAAAGGAAGCACATATTTTAAGCATCACCTCATTGCACAAATGTCATTTAAACCCAAAATAAGGACGATGTGACTAACTAAAATTAATTTTTCTTGTGCAGATTGGTTCTAATAGTTTGACTATGAAAATTAATTTCTCCTTTTGATTATATAATAATTTTTTTTTTTTTTGGTGAGAGCACCCTTGCCAATCTAGCATTGAAAATACCAGCAACTCGTGTGGCCAATAAGAGAACCCCCAACAGCATCTTTAGCACACACAAAAGAGGGGTAGAGCAGTCAAACCGGTTTACTACGCCAAACTAATAGGATTATTTTCCATTTTATTTTTATTTTAATTTAAACAAAAGAGATAAAACGATAAAATACTCCTTTGAATTGGCATCATACGTAGTTGGCAGAAAATGAATTTTAGTGAATGTCCATTGGTATACAAAGAAAACGACGTCATTAAATAATGGGAGAGGGAGAGAGAGTACATCGTGGTTGGATTCTTTTTCACTTTAAGCAATGCATTCAGAATTTGATGAACTTTGGTTATATTTTTATTTTAAAGAAGGATCTCTAATCAGCCAATCTGGAAAAGAATCTCCATGCGACTCCTTGATACCTACTATGTGTGGAACCTAATTTTATAAACAAACAGACCTCAAAAGCCTCTACTCACATGTGAAATTTCAATTCAGTAAGTATAATTGGACTCTTAGCAGGCAATGCATGGACACACGAGGATGCATACCAATGCCAATTGAATGGCTTAAAAGACGTGGTATTGAACAAAAATGCTTATGGCTATCATAAAAAAAAGACGGCACCACCTTTTGGTTGAGAATAAGCTTAGCTGAGTTGAATTGAGTGCATTTTAATCTCCTCAATGGGCATCACCAATATTATGAGTCAACGAATTCAATTGACAGCCACAGGTTAAGACTCCCTTCAAGGTCCCTACCAACTGCAAAAATTATCCAACTTAATAATGCTCCCCAACTACACATAAATCAAATGAATCAATTGTTCTGGAATCAAGTAATAGAAGAAGGAAAAAGCACAGAAGAGTTCCACTACCCACAAAATATTATCTTAAATAAACATCAAATATCATTTACAATCTCTATTCCTCGTGGGCAGTGTTAACAAAAACGTTAATAAAACGCATAGCTGCAGTCACTCCACACTATCTCAATGTTCTGACTGCATCAAAGTGCCATCCTCCCTGTTGGCCTCCAAGTTCCAGCCTCTGAAAGGACAAATTTGCCAGATTTTAAACTAATAGAATTGTAATTTACGAGATGGCAAATTTGCCAGATTTTAAACTAATAAAAAAAAAAAAAAAAGGAGGGGTGGGGGTATAGTAGATGGACCTTTCTGCAGCTTCACTTTTTAGTTCTTCAATTTCATTTTCAATCTTAGCACATGCAGCTTCTATCGCTATGTTCTTCTCACAGAGCTCCTTCCATTGTGCAGACAACGTATTAAGCTCAACTGCAGTGCTTTGCTGTTCATAACGAGAAAATAAGGAGTTACAAATATGCACATCCAGCTACTGGCCCAACTCAGGAGGGGTGGGTGGCAAAGAAGATTCTAAGCACAAGCATTACCTGATGATACTTCCTTTCACGGTTAACAACTTCAATCTTTTCATTGTATTGCAAAGCAATTGCTTGCATTCTGTAAAATGATTGAGATAATAAGAACAAATATAGTGGAGTGTGAACAAGAAGATGAAGCATAGTGTTTAAGCGGCGTAAGGTGTCTTGCACAACTCCACATCTGAACTTTTCAGCTGGTAATGAGGCCAGATATTACTAAAGGAAGGATCAAATACTATAATAAAAGTATGCATAGTGTGAACCACAAAGTATAAATTCATGTTCTTAGAAAATGGACAGATTTCGAGAATATAATAAGGATCTCCATAAAATCTTTATTAGATTAGTAAAAGCTTATGAATCAGTCCCTAGAGAATTAATTTGGCTAGTGTGAGAGAAGAAAATATTTTCTAGTAAATATGTGGATATGATTAACTAGTTTGGAAGGAGTGATTTGATTTAGATAGAAGAATCTAAAAGAGTTAGGGAAGACCTAAAATGACCTTAGGAGAAATGGTGAGAAAAGACATGCATAGCTTAGGCCTTGTATCAAGTATGATGTCGAATAGAACTGATTGGAGGGCAAGGATCCATGTAGCAGACCCCATTTAGTTGGGATGAGGCTGAGTTGTTGTTGTAGTTAACTAGTGTTAGAAAAGAAAACTAATTCTGGTAAATGTGGACATAGTAAACTATATAAATAGTGTAGCGACTAAAGTAAGTTGTTGGTGAGGGGGGTAGGGAAGTAAATTCTCAATTACAATTGGATTACATCAAGGATCAGCTCTAAACTTGTATTTGTTTACACTAATTATAGATGAGCTGACTAGAGAACATTCTAGATCAGATCCCTTGGTGAATGTTTTTTGCTAATGATATTGTTTTGGTCGATGAAATAAAAACAAAAATAAATGTGAAGTTGGAATTATGGAGATCAACCTTGGAATCAAAAGGTTTTAAGATAAGTAGAACAAAAACAGAATACATGGTGTATAACTTAGTAACAATAGGACTAAAAGTGGGATGGTCAAAATTGATGATAGGGGAAGATACCACAAAGTGTAAATTTTAGGAACCTAGGTTCAATCATAAATAAATAAGAAGAAATAAAAGATGATATTGTATAAAGAATTAGAATAGAGTGGTGAATTGGAAGGGTGCATCTGAACTGTTGTGTGATCAACGTATTCCTTTACCTTTAAATTTTACAAGATATTTATACGACCACCAATGATGTATGAAGCAGAATGTTAACTAAATCAGGATCTTGGGAGTGGATGGGTGGTAAACTAGAATAGATAAAATAAAAAACAAACAAATTAGAGCTCTTAGAGTAGCTCCGATACATGATAAGTTGCAAGAAAGTCGTTTGAGGTGACATGGAAATGTGCAACAGAGGCCTTTGAGTGCCCTAGTAAGGAGAGGGGATTTGATTCAAATTGTAGGAACTAAAAGGCCCAGGGGTAGGCGGTAGTACTAAAATAACACTAAGAGAAATGGTGAGGAAGGACATGCATAGTTTAGGACTAGTAACAAGTATGACTTTAAATAAAGCTAATTAGAAAAAACCACATTTAGTCAAGATAAGGCTCAGTAAAGTTGAGTTCAGTTTTTGTGGTATAGCTTGTATATTGCTCAATTCATACAAAACTTATATTCCATTCACATGCATTGCTTTTCCTTCTTATTTGGATATGCATCCCTAAGTTTCTTTTCCCAGCAGGCAAGCAGATACAAGGTTTGAAGTGAAGATAGATTTCATCTTCCCTCTTAAAGAGATGATCAACCTGTTATCTTTCTCTCGTTCCCTTCAGATAAAGATTTTGACATGGCAAATGAGAGTCCAATCAGTAAAGAAGCCAACAACCAAATGGTGAGAAAGTAAGCGTAAATTGAACCATGCTGGTTAGCGCCCAACATTCATCGAATCCCTAACACCAATAGGCAATAGTTAACTCATCAGCATTCAGACTTTATTTCTTTCAACAGTGCAGCGTGAGGAAATTTCACTCTATACTGATTAGTCAAGTATGCTGGATGCAGTTTTATACCAGAGACATTAAGGATATTGGTATTGATTGCATCAATTTTGTACAAGGGGTCTAACCAAATGAAATGTAGTTGCATGTAACTGAAATTTTGTACACAAAAAACCTAACCAAATTAAATGACAGGATGGGGAAAATAAAAATTAGTTCTTATAATTCCATGAAAAACAGCGATGCATAGAAAATTCAGAATGAACCTGAACAAGAACTTATCCAGCTGTTGATTGTAAAGTTTCCAAACATCAGCACCATGCTTTGACATCAAGTCCAGATTCTCTAGACTGCAAAATCAACAAGTATATTCACTAATGAATGAAGGATGCCTACAGTGCATGTATGTGGATATCTTGCATATATGCATTCAGAGATTAGAGTCTCCTCCAGGAAGTGCATCACTAAGAATCTACCTGTAAAGATATCTAAGGCAGAAAGTTTAAGATCTAAAAGCAGTCACATACCCACACTAATTTCTTTATGTTACAAGACTAATTATTGAACTAACAGAAAGCAATGATGATCTTATTGTTGAGAATAATAAACTTGTTGCGAAATCAAGAAAAGAGACGATTTAAGGGTAAGGAGAAAGGTGATTGGTCAAAAACCAGATGTATAAGAGCACGGAACCATGCTATGTAGTAACCATGCTATGTAGTATGCCTTACAAATTTCAGATTTCATAAACCTTCTGCCATGTCATTAATCGTTCTAGGCAAGTAAAATAAGGTGTACTTTCCCTTATTATGTTAAAAATCTTCAATTGCTTCATCTTTTTCCTCAATTCAGTGCCTTGCAAGAATCAAATCCCCACTGCTACCTTAAAGAAATTAAGGCTGTTTTGGTATGCTTTCTCAGAACACATTCTAGGTTGAGAACACATTCTGAGATGATAAAAATGCCGTTTGGTATGTATTCTTGTCCCTGGATTCCAGAAATGTGTCAAAGAATGCAGCCCATTTTGGAATGGTTTTTTTTTTTTTTTTTCCATTCCACATTCTCGTTCTTGCTCCTGATGACTTTCGTCCGTGGAAACGAACTCATTTCCTCTCTCTTTTCTTTCATTCTCTTCTTCTTCAATAGAGGCTCGGATTCTCGATAAACCATAGAAGCCCCAACTAGATCCAGATGAAGTGTGGAGAGAAATAGAGGCCCCCAACTAGATCCAGATAAAGTGTGGAGAGAAATGGAGGCCTGTCCATTCCCGTGGTTTTGGATATGCTGGAATGGGAGATGGAGAGAAGAACATGTCAAGACGAGAAAGTCAATAAAGGATGGCAGAGACAGAAATGTGGAGTAGGTAACAAAGACTGAGAGCCTGAGACTATAAGTTTGAAGGTTGATCAGATTTGCAGATTTGAGATCTGCAGGGAGCATTGAAGTTAAGAACGATTGACTGTGAAAGAGAGAGCATAAAACCACCATCAATTCACTTGCAGGGGCTTCAGAAACTCTTTTGCAAACTTTACGGCATTACTGATCTGGCACCAAAAGTAAAGGGGAATAGCAAAACGAAACAGCAAGAGCAAACAAAGAGACCGAAGAACCGAGACAGAGAGGTAGAGAGCTGAAACTACAGTGAGTAAACAAGCACAGAACATATTTAGCTCGGTTCAGGAGTTGATACATGCTATTTGAGGTTCCCATCTCCAATTTCAGGCATCACCTTAATTAATCATAAGTTCCAAAGTATCCCAATGTAGACATAATTAAGCTCATGAGACCTGATCATTTTTTTTTTTTAAATTAAATAAAATAAAACTTTCCAATACACATGCAAGGAACAAGGACCTGCATCTAAAACCCCTTTTCCAATACAAAATTTACTCAAACAAGGAATTCTGCTTATTACTCATGTCATTAGATATAATGCCCTAAACTTTTATGGAATGTGAATATTTAATAGATGTGCTAATACTGCCACATGTGCAACAGAACAATAAACAAGAAAGGCATGTCAGTATGGAGGGATTGGTTAGGCAACAGTTGTATTTTGGGACACCCTTAGCCTTGCAACTGCAAGTTCTTCGTTTTTCTTTGTCCATGCTTACTTTATTGGGGACAAGGTCAGATATATTTTCCTCTTCCTTCTTTTTCCTAATAAAGCTCCATTCACGAGGAAGAAGTTGGATCAATCAGGTAAAAAATAAACAGGATCATCTTACAGTGAAGGCATACCAGCAAGGGGCAAAATTAACAGCCAAAAACATCACATCATCAATAAATACCTTATTATCTGATGTTGTAACAAGCCACGAGCATTTCCAAGGACAGGCTTCCAAGCTTCAACGTCGTTCCGTTTATTAACAGGAGGTGGTTCTAGTCTATATCGAGATGTCTCCAGCTTTGCAGGAGGCTTTCCTGCTTTCACACGTTCATATTCTCTAGCAAGCATAGGATGGTTCTGAGAAGAAACTTTCAGCATTAGATAGAAGACATGAATATGTTTCTTCAATAAAATTAACACTTCACTGCTGTTTTATATTTTCTAATCTTGAAAACATATCATAGTTAGAGCGCAAAGTTCATATTCTCTAGCAAAGAAGCAAAGGACTGTGAGATAATCAACAGTGCATTAGAATCATCACACCAGCTTATACAAGCTTCTTTACAAAATTGAACAAAACTGACCAAAATTAAGTAATACCTACACAAGAGTTTGTGAATATTTATAACTTTTATGTTACAAAATGAGAAGTGCAGGGCATTCTTAGCCTCTGGGTAACCACACCAATTATGTCTTCTGGGCATCAGATCTCAAGAAGTACATGGATGATTTAGGGTTTTTCAAGTTGTTTTTTGTTTCTGTTCTTCTCATAATCAGGATAGGCATTTCAATGGAGTACCTGCAGAGCCGACTCTGCAATAGTGGAGTCTATGTTGATGGTGTAACTGTCAGAAATGGGTGTGAATCCCATTCCATTTTTAAGTGTCCAGATAAAAAACTTAGAATTGTAGAAAAAATCTTCGTATAGCCTTGCATGCATATTGTCAAATTTTTACATATATGCACACTTTTACTTGATACAAATATATTTTGAACGTCTTAATTCACGGTTGGTCCTCTAAGCCTCCTTATCCCAACAAAATGTGGTTGGCTACATGGATCATTTATATCCAATCAGCTCTATTCAAAGTCATACTTTACTAGACCAAAGCTACGCATGTCGCTCCTCAATACTTCTCCTAGAATCATTTTAGGCCTACTCCTAGCTCGTTTAGTTCCTTTAATCTGAACCAAATCACCCCTCTGTAATGGAGCATTCAAGGCCTCTGTTGCACATGTCCATGCCACCTCAAACGACCTTCTCGCAACTTATAGGGTATCATAACTACTCCTTAATTAGCTCTAATTTGTTCATTCCTTATTTTATATTTTCTAGTTTTACCACTCATCCATCTCAAGGTCCTCGTTTCAGCTACACTAATTTTGTTTATATGTTTCTTCTCACTGCCCAACATTCAGCTCCATACATCATTGTCGATCATATAATTATAATGTAAAATTTTCCTTCGAATTTTAAAGAAAAACGTTGAACAAACAACACTCAAAACGCACCCCTCCACTTCATCCACCCTATTCTAACTCTTTGTGCGACACTGTCAATCACACAACAATCCATTGATCACTAACTTCTCTATTTTTCTGTTTCTACTCGCTGTTTGCCATAGGTATCTGTTAGATATCAGACCACAAATGGCAAATCATATGAGTTTTCCCTTTTTCTTTCTTCAATAGGGCTGAGTTAAACTTTTGTCCTTCACATTATAAGGCTACGCTATCTTTGTTCTCTCACTGAGGGTAACCTCCACCTTCCTCGACCTCTTTCCACAAATAGCATTGAAACACCATTATATGGTAATGAGCTATGCTATTTGGATGAGTTGACCTTATCTACACGAAGACCTCAACTATGCAATTATATGTTCACTATGAGTTTATAGCTGCCCAATTTTATCTTTAATGACAGTTTCTTTAATCGAGTTTAGCTGTTATTCTACAGAGATTCACGACTACGGTATACCATAGCAAACCAAAAACCAATATACATAACAATAGAAAACCCTAGGTACAAATTAAGCTCAACAATCTCTCTGAAGAAGGGGAAACGGCGGTGCAAAAAGTAAAACCCTAAATCAGAGGAGGAGAATAGTTTAGTGTTAGTACCTCGAAATTCAACTTGGGGACAGGAGGGAGTTCTTTGAGGAAATCAGCCGGCTTCTTAGTGCTGCGGCGCATCTCCTCCTCCACCAATCTATCGACTTCTTCTTTGACATTAGGGTTACCGTAATCGTCATCGATGTATGGCAGTGCGTCTATAATTTCTTCCTCCGAAGCTACTGACCAGCTTGGCCGTGAGGTATCCGGCGGCGCTTCCAGCATTAGTATGTCACCCTTGTTCTTTCTTTGTCGCTATTTGCAGTCACAGTCTCGCAGACCAACCGTCCACTGCTTATCCCTCCCTTTGTAGTTGCACTCATACGCAACAATCTACAGATTTATGCTATATGTGTTTACTTGGAGGCTTGGAGGACCTTGAAATGGAGGAAGTACTGGAAGAACCTTGGCGAGAGAGAGACGGTGGTATTGGTGGGTTATACCGAAACCACCCCGATACTGAATCAGTGGTACAAAAACGGTACAAAGAAAGGGCCAAAGTTTTTTATCGGTGGGTGACCCCAGCGCCATTGACACAAAGGGTACCTAATGACCACCGTGCCTCTCCTGCCACTGTTCTTGAAGCAAGGGGCGCTTTCAGCATAAAACCTTTTTAGGCTAGTGTTTTCTGTTCACGGGAGGTCCCTGCGATAGGATCAAACCCTATTTTCTCATCCCTATTTATCAATTATTGAATGTGATTAAGTGTAATATCTTTTTTAAATTATTGATGATTTAATAAAATATATTAATATCTTAAATACCGGTCGGGCGGTGGTTTCGTCGGGCTTAATCGGGTTGAAGACTTTCAAAGGCTACACGTGTCCGCCCATTTAACTAATGGGCCTTAACCGGGTGACGGACATGTTTAATGTTAAACGGGCTTTAACTGGTTTTTAAACGGGCACTCTTTAAAATGTGCTCTTATATTCCGGCCCACTCATGCAAGCCCAAAAAAATGAAAATAAATCAATAAATGATACCAAATATAACCATTATTTAAAATGTGAACATGA
>NC_056557.1:10093978-10182572 GCF_013358625.1 Macadamia integrifolia
CACTTGCAGGGGCTTCAGAAACTCTTTTGCAAACTTTACGGCATTACTGATCTGGCACCAAAAGTAAAGGGGAATAGCAAAACGAAACAGCAAGAGCAAACAAAGAGACCGAAGAACCGAGACAGAGAGGTAAAGAGCTGAAACTACAGTGAGTAAACAAGCACAGAACATATTTAGCTCAGTTCAGGAGTTGATACATGCTATTTGAGGTTCCCATCTCCAATTTCAGGCATCACCTTAATTAATCATAAGTTCCAAAGTATCCCAATGTAGACATAATTAAGCTCATGAGACCTGATCATTTTTTTTTTTTAAATTAAATAAAATAAAACTTTCCAATACACATGCAAGGAACAAGGACCTGCATCTAAAACCCCTTTTCCAATACAAAATTTACTCAAACAAGGAATTCCGCTTATTACTCATGTCCTTAGATCTAATGCCCTAAAATTTTATGGAATGTGAATATTTAATAGATGTGCTAATACTGCCACACGTGCAACAGAACAATAAACAAGAAAGGCATGTCAATATGGAGGGATTGGTTAGGCAACAGTTGTATTTTGGGACACCCTTAGCCTTGCAACTGCAAGTTCTCCATTTTTCTTTGTCCATGCTTACTTTATTGGGGACAAGGTCAGATATATTTTCCTCTTCCTTCTTTTTACTAATAAAGCTCCATTCACGAGGAAGAAGTTGGATCAATCAGCTAAAAAATAAACAGGATCATCTTACAGTGAAGGCATACCAGCAAGGGGCAAAATTAACAGCCAAAAACATCACATCATCAATAAATACCTTATTATCTGATGTTGTAACAAGCCACGAGCATTTCCAAGGACAGGCTTCCAAGCTTCAACGTCGTTCCGTTTATTAACAGGAGGTGGTTCTAGTCTATATCGAGATGTCTCCAGCTTTGCAGGAGGTTTTCCTGCTTTCACACGTTCATATTCTCTAGCAAGCATAGGATGGTTCTGAGAAGAAACTTTCAGCATTAGATAGAAGACATGAATATGTTTCTTCAATAAAATTAACACTTCACTGCTGTTTTATATTTTCTAATCTTGAAAACATATCATAGTCAGAGCGCAAAGTTCATATTCTCTAGCAAAGAAGCAAAGGACTGTGAGATAATCAACAGTGCATTAGAATCATCACACCAGCTTATACAAGCTTCTTTACAAAATTGAACAAAACTGACCAAAATTAAGTAATACCTACACAAGAGTTTGTGAATATTTATAACTTTTATGATACAAAATGAGAAGTGCAGGGCATTCTTAGCCTCTGGGTAACCACACCAATTATGTCTTCTGGGCATCAGATCTCAAGAAGTACATGGATGATTTTGGCTTTTTCAGGTCGTTTTTTGTTTCTGTTCTTCTCATAATCAGGATAGGCATTTCAATGGAGTACCTGCAGAGCCGACTCTGCAATAGTGGAGTCTATGTTGATGGCGTAACTGTCAGAAATGGGTGTGAATCCCATTCCATTTTTAAGTGTCCAGATAAAAAACTTAGAAGTGTAGAAAAAATCTTCGTATAGCCTTCCATGCATATTGTCAAATTTTTACATATATGCACACTTTTACTTGATACAAATATATTTTGAACGTCTTAATTCACGGTTGGTCCTCTAAGCCTCCTTATCCCAACAAAATGTGGTTGGCTACATGGATCATTTATATCCAATCAGCTCTATCCAAAGTCATACTTTACTAGACCTAAGCTACGCATGTCGCTCCTCAATACTTCTCCTAGAATCATTTTAGGCCTACTCCTAGCTCGTTTAGTTCCTTTAATCTGAACCAAATCACCCCTCTGTAATGGAGCATTCAAGGCCTCTGTTGCACATGTCCATGCCACCTCAAACGACCTTCTCGCAACTTATTGGGTATCATAACTACTCCTTAATTAGCTCCAATTTGTTCATTCCTTATTTTATATTTTCTAGTTTTACCATTCATCCATCTCAAGGTCCTCGTTTCAGCAACACTAATTTTGTTTATATGTTTCTTCTCACTGCCCAACATTCAGCTCCATACATCATTGTCGATCATATAACTATAATGTAAAATTTTCGTTCGAATTTTAAAGAAAAATGTCGAACAAACAACACTCAAAACGCACCCCTCCACTTCATCCACCCTATTCTAATTCTTTGTGCAACACTGTCAATCACACAACAATCCATTGATCACTAACTTCTCTATTTTTCTGTTTCTACTCGCTGTTTGCCATAGGTATCTGTTAGATATCAGACCACAAATGGCAAATCATGTGAGTTTTCCTCTTTTTCTTTCTTCAATAGGGCTGAGTTAAACTTTTGTCCTTCACATTATAAGGCTACGCTATCTTTGTTCTCTCACTGAGGGTAACCTCCACCTTCCTCGACCTCTTTCCACAAATAGCATTGAAACACCATTATATGGTAATGAGCTATGCTATTTGGATGAGTTGACCTTATCTACACGAAGACCTCAACTATGCAATTATATGTTCACTATGAGTTTATAGCTGCCCAATTTTATCTTTAATGACAGTTTCTTTAATCGAGTTTAGCTGTTATTCTACAGAGATTCACGACTACGGTATACCATAGCAAACCAAAAACCAATATACATAACAATAGAAAACCCTAGGTACAAATTAAGCTCAACAATCTCTCTGAAGAAGGGGAAACGGCGGTGCAAAAAGTAAAACCCTAAATCAGAGGAGGAGAATAGTTTAGTGTTAGTACCTCGAAATTCAACTTGGGGACAGGAGGGAGTTCTTTGAGGAAATCAGCCGGCTTCTTAGTGCTGCGGCGCATCTCCTCCTCCACCAATCTATCGACTTCTTCTTTGACATTAGGGTTACCGTAATCGTCATCGATGTATGGCAGTGCGTCTATAATTTCTTCCTCCGAAGCTACTGACCAGCTTGGCCGTGAGGTATCCGGCGGCGCTTCCAGCATTAGTATGTCACCCTTGTTTGCCATTTCTTACTTTCTTTGGTCGCTATTTGCAGTCACAGTCTCGCAGACCAACCGTCCACTGCTTAATCCCTCCCTTTGTAGGTTGCACTCATACAGCAACAATCTACAGATTTATGCTATATGTGTTTACTTGGAGGGCTTGGAGGGACCTTGAAATGGAGGAAGTACTGGAAGAACCTTGGCGAGAGAGAGACGGTGTTATTGGTGGGTTATACCGAAACCACCCCGATACTGAATCAGTGGTACAAAAACGGTACAAACGAAAGGGCCAAAGTTTTTTATCGGTGGGTGACCCCAGCGCCATTGACACAAAGGGTACCTAATGACCACCGTGCCTCTCCTGCCACTGTGTCTTGAAGCAAGGGGCGCTTTCAGCATAACACACCTTTTTAGGCTAGTGTTTTCTGTTCACGGGAGGTCCCTGCGATAGGGGTGTCAATCCCAAACCCACACCTATTAGATTGCTCAAGTCTGACCGTTTAAAGACTGGCCCAACATGCACCGGTTATTAAACATTTCGGGCTCAGGCTGGCCCTTTTATAAACAGGTAATATGCAGTGGAAGGAATAAGCCGATGGGTGCTTGATCGGCCTGACCCATTTACAAACCCTACTCGAGCCGACACATTTAAATTATTGATATCTTTATCAATTATTGAATGTGATTAAGTGTAATATCTTTTTAAAATTATTGATGATTTAATATAATATATTAAAGTATCTTAAATATGAAACAATTAAAGATCGTTGAATGCCGTTTAAGGTTTTATTGGTATATTACCCCATTTAAAGAAAGATTATAGCTCGATTAGGAGAAAATTGATTAAAGCATGGAACCCAACCGAGCTTGACACGATATAGACTAGGGGTGTCAACCGGTCAGGCCGGTCCGCTTTCGGTCAGGCTTAATCGGGTTTGAAGACTTTCAAAGGCTATACCGTGTCCGCCCATTTAACTAATCGGGCTTAGTTATTGAGGGCATGGTACACTTTATATTCGGTCGGTCGGCCTCGGGCTATAATCGGGTTACCTTAATCGGCTTTAGTCGGGCCTTAACCGGGCGACGGACATGTTTAATGTTAAACGTGCTTTAACCGGTTTTTAAACGGGCCCTCTTTAAAATGTGCTCTTATATTCCAGCCCACTCATGCAAACCCAAAAAAATGAAAATAAATCAATAAATGATACCAAATATAGCCATTATTTAAAATGTGAACATGTCTTTACTTTTTAGTTTTTATTCTTTAATTTGAGGAGTAAAATAGGTATTCTACAATCATTAAAGGGTCGGGCCAAGTCGGTGCACAATAGGCCGGTCTCGGTCGGGCGCCCGACGGTCCAAGTAGCAAAACCGAGACCGACCATTTATAAACAGGCCGGGCTCAAGCCCGACACGTTTAATAAACTGTCCGAGCCGGGCCGCTCTATAAACCGTCGATCCCGATCGGTTTAGTCGGGTCGGGCCACGAATTGACACCCCTAATTTAGACCAAGATTGAGTCATTCCTTAACCTTAAATAGGTAGGTCACAGTCCAAGGGTATAGGCCTGGCTAGGCCCGATCGAGACCGGCCTAGCCCGATCGATTGACACACCAATCCTGTGCCCAAACACAAGGGCATGTCCCCAGGAAGGGAACGATGGTCATTGTGCATCCCCTATGTCTATGGTGTAAGGGCCTCTCATGAATAGAAAACTTCACTTTTTGTTGGATGGGAGGGCAAAAACACTTGTCCCAAAAAAAAAAAGAAAAAAGTATTGGAATCTTAGAGGAAAATTGTCCAACCCAGCCATGGTTTTAGTGAAGGATCAGGTATCAGCCATCCTAAAATCTAGGGGTGTTAAAACCTTGCCCAGACCAATATTATCGATCAAATAAAACTAGAAATAAACTGTACCAAATCGAATCAAAATCTTATTGGACCAGTTTTGTTTGTGATATTATAACCCCAAAATCAACCCAAACTGCATCGAAAACTGGACGAACCCAAAACCAAACCAAAATGGTACAAAACCCAAATAAAAAATCGAAATCAACCCAAAACTCATAAAAAATGGTTTTTTTTTTCTAGCATAATTTAATTTACATCGTAAGTTGAGCACAACTGGAGCAAAACCAACCCGATTACAAATGATACTGGTAAATTTTTTTTGCATAATTTTGTAAACATGATAGGGCTTCTAATACTTAGGAGGGTTTCAGATTGTTCGGTAATGAGAAATGCCAAGCAGAGCGAGAGTTTCGGATTATGATTATACTTCCATATTTCTGTCCTGCAATCTTTTGATGGTTCTTCCATGGTGAAATTTGAAACTGCACCAGTACCGAAACCGTTTCATACGAAATTCAGGAAATAAGTATGAAATATGCCCAGACCAATTCAATATAACAAACCTCGTAAAGATGTCTTCTAGATACAACTTTTTTTTTTTTTTTTTTTTTTTTTTTTTTTTTTGGTGCAAACAGCCCCCTAAGGGGTAAGAAAATATATTAAGCCACATAGGGCAAAATTTTGCTTACAATCATTAGAATATCCTCCGGAAAGGTGGAAATCCAAAACCTCTGATGAGGGTAAGAAATTGCCCATTTAGAGATGGCATGGGTTACGACATTCTTATATTTACCTATATGAAAAAAAGAGCAAAACTCAAAACTCAAAGCAGCTATTTCTGATGGAGGCTGGAAAGAAACGTCAGAGATGCACCTGATCAGAACCTGACAATCTGAGTGAACAGTAACACGACTCAAGCCAGCTTTCAAAGCTGACTTAAGACCAAGTCTGAGACTAAGAGCTTCACCCACTAAAGCAGGGCTGGGGAAGAGATGGTCTGAGGCAACCATGATGAGCTTCCTACTAGCATCCAAAGCAAAACAACCAATACCCATAGCCTTTGGCCTCTCCAACAAAGCTGCATCAGAAAAAATGAGAGAGGACTCCATTGGGACAACCGAGGGGTTATGGTAATGGTGAACAGATGGTTAAGGGTTAGAAGACCCAGGGATGAGAGACAAAGCCTCCTCCACTCATTGGTTGATTAGAGAAATCCAAGAGGTGAAAGGTGGCATAGCTATACGAAAAACCCTTGAATTTTGTTGCTTCCAAATCTCCTATACAATGGTTGCATGCGTAGAGAATTTACTCCATTGCTCTTTCTTTGTTAAACCTGCTGTTTTTTCCCATATAAGAATCCAAGCATTAAGCGGCAAGCTGGATACAACTTCCAAGCATATAAAATTATATGACAAAATGGGCAAATATATCATATAGGATTAATACGCATGATAGTGACATTGAATTAAATTATTTGCATGCATCAGAATAAATACTTTTGGTTATTTATATGTTTAGCAGTTCAGGTAAAACTTTTAAGCACTCGGATCCTCTTCAACCTCTCCAGCCCCTCCAATGTACATTCTATAGTGCTTGGCACGAACTAGCTCCTTGCTAAGGATGGGTTACCCTTGATGAAAAACTACGAAGAAAACAGAAGAACCATGAAGAAAAATCGATGACAAGGTTAGAAAATGAATAAAACAATAGCTCAAGACTTACCCCTGCCAGTTGGGTTTAGCCCATCTCCTTCAAAGTATCAAACTCCATGCCCAAAAGATGTGACTTGTCTTTAGGTATGGAATCCTCAGTCACTATGACTCGAGCAACTGATGTGTCATCGAAGACTGATTGCTCGCAGGTAGCCCCGTAATAAGGAGAGTACAACTCACCAGAGGAGGGGGGAACTTCCTCCTTGGCAAAGAAGAACTTATGTCTTCCACCCATGGATCGAGGTCGGCATGCAATCAAAATAATGTATCTTGCATCACGACGCTTGAAATAGAACCACCATGAAAACTTATTATGGTTGACCAGGATGTAGACATTAAAAAATAAGTCGATGGTCGACTCCCTACCAAGCCTATAACACCTAATCAAGAAACCAAGTACGCCTCTTCAGGAATTGGGAACAAGCTGAGCAAAGACAATGTTATAATGCTGAAGCACTGGATAAAAGAAATCATGGATGGAGAAATTAACTCAATGGAATTGGTGATTAGATGGTCTTTCTTGAGTTTTGCTAAGTCCCTTGCGGAAGTAATGAAAGCCACCTCACTGATGGGAAGTCAAGTAGTAGGATTAATCCTTCTAGGACAACAAGGAGTGTTAGCCCTCTTTGAAGGAGACCTCTTCTTGAGAGGAAGATCATCGGCCAGAAATCTCACCCCTTGCAATGACATTGCATCATTGGTCCCCACACCCATGTTAACACCGCCACCAAGGGAAAAAGACAAACAAAACTGGTGGGGTGATGAACATTGAAAAAGTAGAAAAATAACAAAAAGATCAACGGCCCTTGATATACCCCTTTAAATTCAAACAATTCCTTCCTAGAGGAAATTAGCGCCTCGTCAATGATCCTCAGGTTTCGACCACAACCTCTCGAAGGAAATCAACATTGCACCGCATCTCATCTACTTCCTTTATTCCTACTCTATGATCTACTTCCTTTATTCCTACTCTATGATGAAAGCTAAGGGAGTGGGGGGCATTTGATATATCATAATATAATCAGCCTACCAGAGAAGGACAAGTGTTATGGGCAACCAAGATGATGAGAAAATCACCAACCACTTTCGATGGACCTCTATTCTTTCTAGTCCCTTCATGCTTCCTCATCGGCTCCACGCTTTTTGGTTGGCCCAGTGCTTCTTAACCATACTTAGCCTAACAACACCATGCTCAACCAATACTACACAGCCAGAGCCAACAAGCTTAGACCTGGTCGTCTCCTTTGTCACTGTTTAGAAGGTGGTAACTTTCATCAATAGTAGGATTGATCGGATCAACCTATGCCTTCCAAGAACAACTAACTGTGTCAACCATTGGAAGAACCCATCCCCACCTACCGCTTGTCACCTAGATTCCATAGCTAACCCATAGGACAATGATGCCTGTAACTGCTTGAACCTAACCCCCATGGTTGCTAAACTCCACCAAGGTTGGGTTAATGTTTATAAGAGCTAAATTCAGTTATGGTCAGGTTAATCATTATGAGATCCGCCACCTTAGATAGGACGAGGACTTGTCAACCAATGATGCTCATATCCACATCAGTAAGGAAAACAACTGAGAAACCAATGAGCGGTAGGGCCAACCAATATATAAGAGGGAGTTAGCAAAAATGAAGGTAAGATACTTAAAACATTTTAGGCTCTACAACTCTTTCTTCCAATCACAACACCTTTATTGGCTTTGGCATCGGAGCATCCTTTCCAGAGCACACTCTGGGCCAATTTCTTATATGTTTATTGCAGAAAATCTACAACAACAGATATTGTGCGTGTGTGTGTGTTAAGCACTAGATGAATTACCCATAATTAGACCAATTTAAACTCTTAGGTAATGTTTGGATGCAAAAAAAAAAAAAAAATGTAAATAGTAAAATAATATTTTAAGACAAAGGATAACCCTCCCGCTTACGAAGTGTCTAAGCCTAGACATAGGCGGGCGTGACAAGACTACGCTGCCTCTTAGCTAGATGTCTTTGTATGTGTGGCCTCCTAAGACAATGGGAAAACAACCCCCCCCCCTATGCTGGTGTCTACTCCTAGACATAGGCGGGCGTGACAAGACCGTGTTGTCTCCCAACTAAATGTATTTGTGTGGACTCCCATTTCCTGTGTGTTGACTTAGTAGCCTTGCAAATAGATAAGGTTCTCTTGCCTTAGGACAAAAATCATAATTACACAATGAATTTTTATGTGTTCATCTCTTTCTTCAAATTCAAAAATTTTAAAAATTTTATTTTCTTTTCCTAACATTCAAACATAGCCTTAAGGGATTTCCTACGGAAAACGGTTCTTTTCGTCACGTGAAAATGTTTAAAGGCAGTCCAGTTGGGAAGGCCTTCGGCCTCCTAAGTTCCGATATGACCTTAACATTTTCCACATGGAATGCTGGGTTGGGCCCCAAGTTGGTGGACAAAAAGAATTTAGTTCCTGCACAGCCCAACTGTCATGCATTTTTCTGTGGTGGCCCATGGGTCAAAGACAAATGTTTACCGCTTGCTGGAATCTATGCAGTTCCATTGAATCATTGGAAGGTCACTAACAAAGTGAGATGTTGCCAGGTAATACTAATTTAATTCGATGTGTAGTATAGTGTAATTAAACATGGTTACAGAGGGAAATACCCTTTGGTAAAAAGTTCTATGAACCACCCAGGCACGGTACACTAGATCAGTCTATCTCTATCCTCCTCATATGAAATAACTTCGCCACCCTCTAACATATATGATATTATTTTATAGCATCCAATTGGTTTGTTACCCTATTCCACTTATTTCTAGCTTATAGAAGCATTCTTCCCCACACCCTTTTTTTGGTGTGGCCCTTGGCCAACATAAGAGTCCATTAGAGTCTGTGTAGGTATAGGAACATCAATATGAGTGGAATTTTTAAGGGCCTGTTTGATAATGTTTCTGCTGTTTCTGTTTCAAGAAACGGCAGAAACATAAATTTTCGTTTCTAGAAACAGAAACGGAATTGAAGGTGTTTGATAAGTCATGTTTTTAAAAGTCGATGGTAGCCAGTAAAAGAATTGCCACAAGTCGTTTCCAGAAACGACGAAACAAGTTCAACTTGTTTCGCCTGGGTCGTTTCTTGAATCATAAATAAGTAAAAATTTATATTTCTATTTCTAAAATAAGTGAAACGAAATAGTTTTATCAAACGCTTTTTGCTTTGTTTCTGCTGTTTCTGGAAACAGAAACGGCAGAAACACGTTTCTTGAAACGTTATCAAACGGACCCTAACTTTTATGATGGGTAGGGAGTAGAATTATCATTCGATTAGGAGAGGACTTCCGCTTGTGGTGTGGTCCAACCCAAGGGCCACACTATAGAATAGGACTCCCTGCTGCTTCACTGGGCTTTATCCATCTTCGGCGTGGACACGATCTTCTATAATAGAATGAGAAGCTCTCAACATAAGAAAACGCGAACAGGGCAGAATCCACCTGAGTTCATTTTTTGCCGCCATTGGCTAGCCGCTGCCAAACACAGCCCAGCCCTTTCACCTCTTCTATGTTTCGAAAGGAGTCACATAATTTTTTTAAGCTTTTTTTCTTTAATTAAATAATTAGTATTAAATAATTAGTATCTTAATTTTTTTTTTTTTTCTATTGGTAAGTGGATATCTTAAACTTGAAAGGGCCCCTTGCTAACCTTGTTGAGACCATCTTACAAGTCACACTTTGACATAGGATCCTCGGCATAAGGAAAACAAGAAAATGAGAAATAAAAATAGGGACATTGTGAAGATTAGAGGAATAAGGGTATCTTTTCTCAGCATCCTATGTCTAGATGTAGAGAGAGTTCTCCCCACAAAGTACTTGAAGAAATATTTTCTATGAAAGAATGCGACTCATTGGTCTAAATGACGGACCAACGTCTCATAGGAAGGAAAATGATTTTTTCGTGGATACTTTCTGATGTATTCTCATTAGCCCTACTGTATGGACATGAACTGCATTCTCTCATAAGGAAATCCAATATAAATTTTCTTGTGTCATGTGATTGGACTACACTCACGAGGCTCAAAGAATCTCTGTTGCTGCAATATGGAGAAGAGCCCCAGACTCACGAGGCTCATGGATCCAAAAGAATCCATCTTCTAATCAGAGTTATGACACTTGTCAAGATAGTTTATGGATTGGTTCCAAAAATGACCAAACAAGTAGTCTCGTCAGGGCCACAGGGATTCTTCTCTCCCCTGAAGAGTGAAGAAGAAGGAAGTCTCTCTCTCTCTCTCTAATCTTCGACTTGTCTCTACCTCATCAAGACCCTGTTATAGCTCAAAGAGGAAACTAAGGTCACTTCACCATTTTTATAGAATAAGAAAGGCTTTACAAGCTTGAATGTCAGTTACGACTCCTCTATATGAACCTGTATGCTTCCTCATACATGGAAAAGTTAGATTGAGTTGCACCATGCAGAGGTGTAAGCTAAGGCTGCAACAAGTACAAACAGTTCAGGGGGATTCTCTTCAAAGACTTGATGCCATTCACGTCATCACATGTTCTGATAAAGAAGGGATGAACTTGTGATTCTATAGGAATCAAAGATAAATCCAAAGTGTTAATGCTTGGTTTACAAACGTTGGATTGGCATTATAAGCATATAGTTGAAGATGGATTGATAAGTTGATTCTGATCAAATGGAAAAAATAGCCTTTACATGTAGATAGGCTCTCACTGAATCAGGATTATAGTGAAGTTTCCAAGGGCAAATGCCTAAAAATGGTAAATGAGTTGACATGAAATGACAACAGAGAGTAATGGGACTTGAATTTATATCTTTTCCTCTTATACTGAGCTTCCCACACGGGCAATAAAACGGGTCGGTCTGATATCCGGGTAGAATCCATATCCCAATTATGTGCAACCCCTGTAACCTTTATTTAATAAGACCCAACTTTTATTTTTATTTTATTTTTATTTTTATTTTTTATTTTTTTTTGCTGAAAATAAAACCCAATTCAATTCTTCATCTCACCTATAAAAAAAGTTGTAAACAATAAAAGAAGAAAGTTTTCCCACACCATGTGTGCAAGAAAAGTACAGCATCAATGGCCATATTTATGATTATGTAACTACTTTAAACTTACTAACTAATATGTTAAACTGAGGAATTATGTTATTCAAAATGTAACAACCATAATCCAAATGTTTTGGTATTAGTTATAAAATTATATCCTTAAGCCAAAATGAAGGGAAATTACTTGACCTTAGGGCTTATGTGCATTAGAGGGAATTTTGGAGAATACACTAAAATTTTATAAGGTTTGTGAACCTAGGATGGTGCGATGAGCCTTTCTCATGGTGGAGGAAAATTTTTCCCAAAATCACATTAAATAATGATTATAAATGTTTCTATTTTGATTTTAATTTGATGAAAAATCAAAGGGAAAAAGAAAAATAAAAGAAAACAAAAAACTCAACAATAGAAACTTCAGAAGTAAAGCATTATGGGAATCCTATGAAGGAGCTGCAGCCCCACCCCCAAGCACATGTAATGCACCAGCCGAAGTATAAATGGACAACATCACACAATGGCAAGCTGCAGATCAACTGTGATGCTGCCCTTGTCAACAAGAAGAACTAAGCTCTTTTACAGGTATTATTATCCGAAGCACAAAAGGAGAAGTCCTAGAAGTCAATTGTGCTTCAGGTGAAGTCAATTGTGCTTCAGGTTGAAAGTCACTCATTGGAGATCATCCCATCAGCTTTAAAGCAAAACAATCATCAAAGCCCAAAAGGTCATTCTTTCTGTTTTTACATTTTCCATTTTTATACCTATTTTCTTTCAACCTCACTTGGAAAAATGGGGAGCCATTGGATCTGAATCCCTCTTAAATCAATATATTCCATCTACCATTTTTTTTTTTTAGTCTTTTTTTGAGGAAGGCTTAATTAATTGATGACCAACAAGAAGTACAACCACTTGGATTAAAAGAAGCAAATAAATTAATTAATGAAGTGAAACCACAACTTTATTAAGAAACAATGTGAACCCTAAAGGGAACAGAAAGATGCCCACTTCTATCAGCACTTATATAGATGTTAGAAAAGTAATCTATTTCTTGAAGATGCTCTAAGATTTTCATTATATATATATATATATATATATATTTATATTTTGGGCTTTGAATGAATAAAACTCACCCAGACTCAATTTCCAACAAGTGAAGTTAAGTTTTGAATTATTCCTATCACACATATATTACCAACTTAACAAGGGTAACAACCATGGTGATAGAACTTATTATAGTCTATGCAACTCTTAAGACAAAAAAGGTTTTGATCCAATTAGCTTTGACATTGCCATTATAAGAGAAAAGTAATGCCATTAATTAAAAGAGAAAACTAAAGATGACAAAGCTAATCTTCAATTTATGTGCCGAGTGGGGTTTTGGTTTCTGTTTTTAGGGTTCCCATTTTATGCTAGGTTTTTCATGCATGGTCTAAATTTATATGGGATTGTTTCAATGGTGTTGGTTTGGATTTGAGGTCATTTGGTTTTCTTTTTCATCAGTTCTACGTATGTTCCTTCTTTCATTATCATGAATTTTTCTATTAAATTTCAATCAAATGAAGATATCATCAAGGATGCGAATCTAGTAATTTCAAATATAATGTGCGAAGTATCCTATGTTCCATATTGCCTTTGGTTTAGTTTGGATTGGCTGCTTTCAATCATATTTTTATGATGATATTAGTGCTTTGTAGGTTTTTATATTTTTAATGAAGTTATGATCAAATTTTCATCACTATTTTGCATATTTTTCGACTATACATGTAAAATGATAAGATTTATCATCATTAAAAGAAATAAGAGAAGAGACAATTTAAAGAAGATGTTAAGTTCTAGAAAAACCGAAAAACCGACATTTGTTATTTACATAGCCCCCCAAAATATATTCTTGTAATTTAGATAATTTTTTTGTCTATCCTTGAAATTTTGTAAAATTCCGCTTCATAACTGATATAAGTACCTATTTATATAAGGACAATTCCTACCGCAGTTGGTTGGGATCCTTGACTATCCGTCATAGTTTACTACATATTTATCTTGGGGAAAGGGTTTGGGAGAGGGGGGGGGGGGGGGGGGGGGGGGGAGGTTTGAGGGGTTCACATATTCATGGATCTTGAAAAATGAATTTCCCCTATACAACATTTTGGTAAATCAGCATTTTGTAACCATGGGAAGGAAAATTCAAACCAAACAAATCTAGGATTATAAGGTCTCTGGTGTACCTTTGCCAACAACAACAACAACAACAACAACACAACTCAGCCTTATCCCAACTAAATGGGGTCAGCTACATGGATCCAAGGAAAAAAAAAAAAACTTTTGAACATCCCACTTACGCATCGGCAACCCGTGTCATAACCCTCCAAGTAGCTCTATTCGATACCATACTTGGGTGAAGACTTAACTTTTGCATGTCTTTTCTTACCAACTCATCAATGGTCATTTTTGACCTACCCCTAGCCCTTTTAGGTCCATCTATCTGCATCTGGTCACTCTTCCGTACTGGGATATCTAAAGGTCTCCTTTGTACATGCCTAAACGTAATTGACATTCTCTGAGCTTATCGTGAATTGGGGTGATTCCTAGATTGATTATAACCTGTTCATTTCTTATTCTATCTCTCAAGGTTTTGCCGCACATCCATCTCAACTTCCTCATCTCTGTCACATTCAACTTATCTACATTACGCTTCTTGGTTGCCCAACATTCTGCACCATACATCATAGCTGGTCTTATAACAGTCCTGTAGAATTTTTCCTTAAGCTTTAGAGGAATCCGTTGATCACAGAATACTTCAGACGCATCTCTTCATTTCATCCATCTGACTTTAATTCTATGGGAAACAACGTCTATCTCACATTCCTTGTTTAAGGTAGAGCCCAAATATCTGAAGCAGTCACTTCGTGGGATCTCTCTCCCCTCAATTTTCACTCCCTCACCATTGATCCTCAATCGACTAAAGTTACACATTATATACTCCATCTTCGTTCTACTTATCTTAAGACCTCTCAATTCCAAAGTATGCCTCCATAGTTCCAATTTATCGCTAATTTATGCCACCGGTTTACGGACCAGAATAATATCATCTGTAAAAAGCATATACCACGGGATCGCCCCCTGAATATCCCTGGTTAAATCATCCATGATAAGAGCAAATAGGCAAGGGCTCTATGCGGATCCTTGATGAAGTCTGATAGTAATTGGGAATTCAGTACCCTGGCCTCTCACTGATCTCACATTGGTCACCACATTACCATATGTCTTTAATTATATCCACGTATTTACTTGACACTCATTTCTACTCTAAAATCTGCCAGATTAAATCTTTGGGGACCCTGTCATAGGCTTTTTCAAAGTCGACAAAGACTATATGAAGATTCCTCTTGTAGGTTCTGATTTTTTTTCATAAGCCTTCTAAGGAGGTAAATTGCTTTAGTGGTGGATCTCCCAGGCATGAAACCGAATTGGTTCCCAGAGATATTTCTCTTCTTATGCTAACCTCAATTACTTTCTCCCAAAGTTTCATAGTATGGCTCATAAGTTTTATGCCTTTATACTTGTTGCAGCTCTGAATATCGCTTTTATTTTTGTAGATTAGGATGATAACACTTCTTCTTCATTCATCCGGCATATTTTTCGTGTTCATCAAACAACCCCACGTGGTCCCAAGCTCTTCCATACTTCAATTGGGACCTCATCGGGACCTGGAGTTTTCCTCACCTTCATCTTCTTTAGGGCTTCAATAACCTCGGTCATTCTTATCTTGCATACATACCTATGGTTCCTGTTATCAAGCAAAATATTTGAACCACTCCTATTAGGGTTGTCTCCATTAAGTAGGTTACAAAAATATTCATCCCATCTCTTATTTATGTTATCATCATTCTTAATACAACGAACATGGTCAAGATCCCTGTTCTTCCTTTCTCGAAATTTAGCTATCCTATAAATAGCATTTTTCACTTCCTTGGTATTTAAATTGTTGTAGAAGTCATCATAGTTTCTCGCCTTTGCTTTTCCAATAATATTTTTTTTCTCGTTTCTGGTGGCCTTATATCTCTCTTTATCTTAAGTTTCGCCAGTCGTCTGCCAAATCTTAAAATTTATCTTTCTTAGTTTTGATTGCAGCTTGAACCTCCACGTCCCACCACCAAGTCTTCTTAGGGGCTAACTTAGTACCCTTAGACACCCTTAGAACCTGTTAGCAACTTTCTTAATATAATCCGTCATTACATTTCACATTATGTTAGCATCCCTATCACACTCCCACTTCCCACGCTTCACCACATTTATCTGTAGAAGGCTTCACTGATAAAATGGGAATAAATGTATAATGTTTATGAGTCCAATGTTTATTGGCCTAATCATATAGTTATACCATAGCACTCCCAACTTAAGTCCCAATCTGAAATTAAACAAAATTGCGTAGAAGTAGGGTTTCTGGATTCTAGACTCTAGAGAGCTACTAGGTAGGGCTTGCGAAGAGAAGACTGAAGACTGAAGGTTTCAAATTTCCAGCTGGATGGATGGGATATTAGCACAGAGAGTACAACTCTTAGAGAGGAGCTGAGGTCTGGAGTCTGGACTCTGAGTCTGGACTGCAATTCTGCATTATATTGAATTGATAAGGCAAAGCGTAGTTATCAACATTTTGTATTGAAGTGTTACTTGGCTTCTGAACTATTTTTTGTGTCTCACTAAAAATCTGTAACTTAGATTTGCACTACAAACCCTAACCATGAGTCCTCTATCTCACACACAGGCCTCAGCCCACCACCACAAAACCCTAACCATGAGTCCATATGTTCTCTTACCTTCCTCATACAATATTAGCAGAGAGTTTTTATAAAAAAAAAAAGAGCAAATATTTTTTCAAAATTTTTTTTTAAATAAAAAAATTGCAGAGAGTACTATTGATTTGATAAGGCAACTCACTACAGTGAAGCACATATTTCCACATTCGAGTATAGTCATTTCCCATTCATCGCCAACTCAGCTTGATTGCTTGTGATCCCATCTTATGTCCACCCATCTATTTATAGCCTTCCCACCTCTACCTTTCCATCACTCTTCATCGTACCTACCCTTCCTAATCATGTTTCTCTATCTTTTCTTCTGTGTGACTCTTCTGCACTAGGGTTTTAATTCTTGGGTAGTTGGGTTCCTTCTATAGAATGAGCTTTTTGTGTTCTTAACTGGGTTTATGGTATTTTGTTTTTATTTTTATTTTCTAAGGTTTTCTTCTTCCTCTAGAATCATGACAACTAGGTTATTGTGTTTATACATATTTATTAGTATTCTGGGAGTTCTGCTCCTTGTTTCAGAAGCCGGAAAGAGGAATATTTCTTTTTTTTTTATTACTGTAGCACAGCGTGTTCGTTGGTTTTAAGTTGAGGATTACTAGGTTTATGGAGTTTTATATATTAGGGTTTTTGTTTTCTTCTTCATCTCTTTTTTGGAAACTCAAAACTAAGGAATTCGTGTTTATTGGTTGGAGTAATTATTGAGTTTTGGTGATTAGGGTTTTGGAGAAGCCAAGAAGAAGAAGAAGAAGTAGGGAGCTTTCTTCAGTCCAGCCAAGATGGTTTTAGAGCTGATCTCTGCTGCTGACTCGTTGGTTCATGAACCCATCAATCATCTTGAAAGTGATGTGTTTTTGATCGAACGAAGCAGGAGTCTGAGTTCAGTTTTGGTTGTCTTGTCTTGGACTGAAGGGAGCTCCCTCTTTTGGCTTCACTGTTTTTTTTTTCTTTTTCATCTTCTATGAATCTGTATCTCTGATTTTTATCATCTTTGCTATTGACAGGTGTCTCTCTACTGGTTCAAGGAAGGAGAGGTTCTGGGTTAGGACTACGGACTACATGTGATGTGGGAGAAGAAAGGCTTCAGTGCTTCATCCTGTGTAGATGATGATATAGAAGAAAAATTTGTAATTAATTTGCATTTAGTGTTGGTTTTGTATAAAGTTTTGCTTGCTTTATTTAGAGATATAAATGATCAGGATCTTTTATTTAGTAGTTCTTCATGCACCCAGAGAGAGAGAGAGAGAGGGCTTCAGCAATTACTAAATATGGAAGTCTTTTTTCCACCAAAAATGACTAAATATTGGGGCAAGGAAGAAGTTTTAACCTAGAATTTAGCCAGTTTTGGTCAAAATCCCTCGTGGGAAACTACGCATCACCAATTATTAAATATGTGGGAATATTTTTTCACCAAAAATTACTAAATATGGAAGTCTTCTCTCTCATCCTTTCAGCTAAGGCGTTGTGGTGTGTCCAATGTTTAATCTGACCGTTGCAGGTGTATGTTCTTATATAAATGTGAGGTTAATATAGACATGTGGGATTAGTCAAACCAAAGGGTTGGACACCCTTCCCCATACCCCCCCCACCCCCCCAAAAAAAAAATAAAAATAGTGGGCTTTGAAAGCAGAAAACCAAATCATCAGGTGAAGTTCCTGCGCGCGTGAGTTACCACTCCCAGTATCAGCAGTGCCATATGATTTCCATTATTTATGGAACACTAATACTGGTTTTGTTCTGGGGAGTATTTCTGGGATTGAGAACGTGCTTGGTAACCAGCTTTTCAAAGTTTATTTTATTTTATTTTTAACTATTTCAATCCCCTGTTGATGATGAAGATAATTGGTTGATGACTTGTGCGTTCAATTTTTCATTGGGTAGTTAGATACCATGAATAATGATAATAAATTATCACCATACTATGTGCCATAAAAGAGAGAAATCCCTTATGCATATTAGATGAAAATCAAACTGAGACTACCATTTTGACTACCAAAATACCCATTTTCATGTTGAAATTCAAATTATCATGGTGCCGAGCACGATGTAATCAATTGTGGTTACATCAAGCAAAACCCTTTTCTTATATCACTTTCTAATTCTCAGCATCTAGATTGTTCCATTGGAACAAAAAAAGTGAATCAGGTGTTGCCAAATGAATTTATGCTGCTTTTATGTATGTCCATGGAACAAAAGAACACAAAAATGTTTCCTTAGAAAGTAACCAATACATCCCTAATAACTGAAAGTTTGTCAAAACGTGTACACGTCATCTTAGTATCATAAGATATTGGTTTTCAGTTTGATTCGATGTTTATAGTGTGCTACTATTTGAAAAATTTTAGGGAGATGGTTCTCTATGATGCCAATGTGAGAGAAATCTCTCATGCCGAGAATAGTTTTGTCAATAAGGGGTACACATGATTAGGTAAAAAAGGCATGTGTATTGTACGTGAATCACACACATTCATAATGTGAGAGGTTGGGAAAGAATTCTCACACTGTTGGCATGAGAATCTTCTCCCCTATTTTTTTTTCTTTTTCCGTAGCATTGAAAATCAACACATTACTATATTGATGTATATGGAGAGACCTCCTTAGTTGTATTCTATCTCTTTTATGGAATACATTTTGAGAAATTCGCTTTCTCAAAGAATGATTTTTCTTTTCTATAGAAAGATAATCAAACATATGTTCAAACCTCCTTAGTTGTATTCTATCTCTTTTATGGAATACATTTTGAGAAATTCGCTTTCTCAAAGAATGAATTTTCTTTTCTATAGAAAGATAACCAAACATATGTTCAAAGGGCACCTTAGATTCAATTCTAATTCTTAACTCTATCAAATCCAGGCAATTCAATAAAATTGCAAATTTGGTTTCAATTCTTAGAATTAGAGAATTGCCTTTGGATGCTCTATTTTGCTTTCCCATTATTCTCTCCATGACAATCCCTTCCCCCCTCTCCCATCCACATCCTTTGCAGTAAGCGATGAGGTGCATTGAACATCGGACGTCTGAGAGCATATGGGCACGCTTCTCAAGGGGCTCCCCAGCCACCCAATGTTTACTGCATCGGTGCAGCGATTGTAGACAATTTTCACACATTCTCCCTCCCCCGCCTCCGCCCCTGCCCCTGTCCCTGCCCTGGTCTTCGGCCTCGCCCCCTCTCCAAATTTGCTCTTGTTTCTTTTGTTTGACCATGAAAAGTTGATAATGCCACCACACTAGAGCACATGCAATGCATGTTTTTAAAAACTTTTGGCGTAGAATTGATGAAAATTACGTTAATAGTCAAAAAAATAAATAATAGTTGAAAGGATTAAGTTTCCTTTCACCCATAGTGAAGGGATTTCACATCTTAACCATCATTAATTCAGACTCCTAAAGTTATGAACAACTTCTCATAATGGGTCCGACATATTTGACCGTTGATTTCCTTCACCCATCTTATGAGGAAAACTTTTAACAAACGGGAATATCAAAAAGCTTGATCTTGCCAAATATGAAGGTGGGTCCATATTTTTTTTTTGCTCCTGATTAGCTAGACATGAGAGACGCTTAGCTAGTCTATTAAAGGTCCATCAATGGAGTGGACAAGAGGAGAATATCTGTCCCCAAACCTAAAAGCAAAAACGTGATTCACGATACCCTACGATGCCGCCATCTTTGAACTTAGGAGGGAGTTTATTTTCTCTCCAGATTGGTCACCTATGCCGTTAGACACCTCATTTCTATCTCTATATAAGAAGGCTACCCATCTCAGTTTTTTCATTGAACTCTTATACCCTAGAGAGAGAGAGAGAGAGAGAGAGAGAGAGAGAGAGATGACTTGACAATACTTAGAAGATCAGTATAAGGAGTCTCTTCAGTTCAACCGAGATAGTGTGAGGGTTGATCTTTGCTGCTGACTTGTTTGCTCATGAGCACATCAACATCGAGAATGGATCTGTTTCTGAATAAACAAGGCAGGAGCTGAGTTCTGTCGTTATTATCTTGTCTTGGACTGAAGGGTCTCCTATTTTGAGTCCTTACATTCTCTCTCTCTCTCTCTCTCTCTCTCTCTCTCCATTTCTCTCATTGAATGAAATTTATTTCTTTATTACTGATGGTGCCGTTTTGGCTTTCCTTTATATCTGCATGTTGAATGTGATTCTATTGTAGTGATAATAAGAATCTCAAATCAACACATCCCATGGATATTCTGGCAGTAGTGGATGGATTTTGGTGGTTACCTTTCTTTTATTACATAGAGAATTACACACAATATGAGAGAAGGAAATACCGTTGTAGATCTTCTAGCAAAAAGGAGAGCGTCGTCTCGATCTTCTATATCTTGGATGACACATCCTGATTTTGTTAATGATGAAATCCTTTGGGATGTACAGAAAGAACCAAGATTTATATTTTTCCATTTGATTTTATTTTCTTCATTTGTAGTTTCTTTGTTTTGAGTCTTTTGTTGATGGCAATGCTATAGGTGGGGTCTTCGGGCATTGATAAGGCTTTAGGCCTCTACTGATGGCAATGTCAAAGGTGGAGCTTAAGGTTCTTTCTATTTGTTTATGATTGTTGCGATTGTCTGGTTATGTCTGGACGCTTTCTTTGTACATCTCCTTCTTCTAATATATTCTTTCATTTATTGAATCATGGAAAAAACGAAAAATAAAAATTATCTTTTGAGTTTTAAAAGAGGGTTTTCTTAATGGGTGAAAGAGAGACAAAATTGAAAGAGGTGGAGGAAGAGAGTGAGGGGAAGACTAGGGATCTTGTTTTATTGTTATGCATTTTATTTTGATTTGTGGCTAAGTTTTGTTCTAGAGACTCTCATGGATATAGGCACAATGCCAAACCATGTTAACATTGTTGTGTTCTTTATATATTCTCATTTTACTGTATTTTCATGTTTCCACTGCATTCAAATTAAACCTCCATTCTTACCAAAAATTAAACTCCATTGTTGGACATTGTCCGCTTGAAATTTGGATGCCCTTAATGCTCCTTCCAGTCTTTTGTAGAGTTTGGTAATATTAATACCCTCAACCACAAGGTAGATAGGGTTGTTTTCGGAGCCAAGTAGCAATCCCATGAATAAAGCAGAATGGGTTGCAAACAATTTTGGAGGGGGGGGCTCTATTGGTGCAATAGTTAAGATGGCTTTTGGTGTTACCATTGCTCACATTTGGCAAGAGAAACTCCAAAATCTTCATCAATAAGACCAGAACCAAACCTCGCATAATTATGAATATTTGGTCTGATGTGGTGAACAAGATTAGTGAATTGGCTGAGATACCTACTTTTGAATGTAATTAATCATCATTATGCTCTATTTTTTTATTGTTTACTTGTGGAGCCTGTCCTGCGTGTTCTGGGGATCCTTCCTGTCCTTTAGGCTTGTCTAAAACGGTTGTTAGGGATTGCCTTCTTTGTATTTTCTGTTTTTCTCTTAATACATCATACTTGTCTATCCAAAAAAATTAAAAAAAGTAGTGGATTTGAGGTCAAAGGAAAGGAGTTGGCGAGGAATCATTTATAGGTCCAAAAGTTGGGTGTGTAGACCATGTGGACTCATCTAGAGCTTCCTTCGGGCTGTGGAGTGGTTCTTTTTCCTCAATTGGTTTTGCTTGCTCGGCTTTGGAGTTTGTTCTACTAGGTGGGGTAGTGAATTGTGTTTGCTTGTTTTTCTTTGGCCTCTAGGGGCTTGTACATTCTTCTTCATCTTTTTCCTTTATTGTGAATAAATTTGATATTACCTAAAAAAAAAAAAATAGCAATCCCTTATGACAATACAATCAAATACTAATTAAGTTCAATCAATACTCCTCCCCCCACATTGGCTTTCATCTTCTTTGCTCCTGCTTTTTGGTAGGGATGTCAAAAGCTAGCTTGCACTGTAGGTCCAACCAGAAATGACAAATTAAAGCCCAAAACTATACTGAAAGATTAGCAGACATTCTGGTGCCAATCTACTCTATTCATGATGATGCAATAGGAAGTATGGAGCCTAGATGTCATTTTGACACTAACGACTCTCGAATCCACAAGGTGAAAACCCTAATTTCAAGAGAAACTGAATTTACTCATAAAACTAGACATATATAATCTTTATTTCATCCAAAACGACACATTATAAGGTCGGATTACAAGAAAAAGGACCAAAATAGAAAAGGAAAATTATAATAGAATACGACTACTCCAGAGTCACGTACAAAACTTCGAAAGCCTAGTGCATCCCTTAAACATGCAAATTTGGCTTCCGAATTTATCAAAGCCTAAAGAGCATAGATTCCCATTTCTAAAAAGGTATTATGGCTCCTGTAACTCCACCTTGTTGAAAATTACAGTCTTCAAAAGTTGAGTTGGGATTAGTATATTTTTCCTGTTTGGGTGGACTTCTGCCATCCAACCAATCTAGGAACTCTTCAGAAATCTTCTCTACATCACATGATGCTTGGTTGTAGTCCAATAGGTGCCCAACTGACACTAGTAACAGACTAGGGCCGATATTTATAGACTGATTAGACTGTCTATGGCTTGATCAATTTGTTAATGACATGTTTAATACCCAATTAACCTAATTAATCAATTTAAAGACAGATTATAGGCAATTAATTTGATTAATTTGACCCCGATAATAAACCGATAACTGATAGGTTGAATATAAATATATCCATGCCCCACTTATGAGACATAATTTATTAACAATATGATAATAATGCGAGACCTTAAATTGGTGGAGACTGAATATGATTGACTGATTGACACCTCTAGTTTGTGTCTATGGCATCACAGATTTATCAGTATTTATTTTCCTAGACAAGTATTTTATTGTCTGGGCATTCCCTTATTACTATTGTGTTAGTTGCTATGAAAATAAATTCCATATGGCACAGGTTGGTACCCTTGTTTGAAAAATCTGCTTAATCACATAGGATACCTCTATACCAGTAGATTTCCAGGGCTCTTGCTTGCTCTCTGGTCATAATTGGCATTGCTGGGTATCCTGCTAGTAATCCTTTTTCAACAAAAGGAAGACATGACAGGATATAACATTTGACATATTTTCCGTTTGAGAGGGTGGGGTGGTGGAGAGCTAATGGATTTTGTCGAGATGGATCAACTCATCCAAATTTGGTATGATGAAGTCTGTTAGATACAAAGGAGAAATGAGCTGTCAGTGGTTGGAAAGCAAAAAAAAAAAAAAAAATTCAAGCCTTTTAGGGTTGGATGTCTATCCTACCCAACTGTTATTCCACAACTTTATTGGTAGTTCTCTTTCACCAATGCACCATCCTAGCCCTTATGAAGTTTACTGAATTTACGGAAAACTCATGATTTGTCAGCGGTTGAGGAGCAAAATTCTGTCTAGATTTCTACTTGTCATTCCCCATTTATGGAAAGTTCGAATTTCACCGACCCTCTCATCTAGGTCTATCCAACCCTCTCATCTTATTGGCCAATCCTAAGCAGCATTAGGTGGAGATGACTTAAGGGTATAATAAGAAACATCTAAGGTCCAGATATATGAGATTATACTTTTATAGTTTCTAAAATCTTAATACACTTCTACATAGGGGTCTAAGTTTGGCCTTGAGGTCTTGAACTCGTCCTGAGCCTGAATTCTGTCTAACTCGATTATGAAAGTCAACCCAGCTCAGCCTGACCCAATCCTGACTAGGGTTGGGCTGGGCTTGGGTTGAGACCTAGGCCCAATCCGACCCAATTTTAACCCTAATTTATTATTGTGTTTAGTAATAGTGTTCCCCTTCTCTTAGGCCCACATCATATGTTACACAAACCACATAATGTGTTACACAAGGGTTACACAAGTTGCTGGCATGAATTCAACCCACATCATGTCTTACACAAGCCACGTACTCTTATCTATTGAGCTAAGACGATCAAATGGCCAAACTATTTCCCCTCCCTCCCCCCCCCCCCCCATTCATTTTCTTTACATAGGTTGTCTTTGTGTCTTCTGTCATGTATTGATCTGAACTTTAGATATAGTAACAATCATGAAGAATTGGGCTAAATTTTGGCATGTCCAATTTTTGGGAGATGTGATGTCAAGTAATTAAAATGTCTATCTTATAATCAAATTGACAACCTTACTTGTTGCAAATTATGGATTAGAGGGGGACAAGGGTTGGCCATAATCTTAAAATCTCTCCACCTCCCTTTCCTTTGATATGTATAAGCTTAACATTTATGACCCCTTGTAGGAAAAAAAAAAAAAAATGCAAGACGAGCCAAGGTCAACCCGGCCCAACCCAGAGCCCAATAGGGTTGGGCCTAAGCTTGAACCCGACAGGATTGGGTTGAGGTTTTAAGAAACCCGACCTTGTTTCACCCCTACTTCTGCCTCATGTGTAATTCCTAAATACCACTTCGGGGTTCAAGTCTACTCCAAAATCTCAAAACATTAAAAAGAGAAAATGGGTAATTTACAATGCCACCTCTTGGAGAATGCCAATATTATAAGGACACTCACTCTCTTTCATCAAATTAGACTCAGAGCCCCAGTCGTCAGTCAGTGTTACAGAATATATCAAGAATGCTGACATCTACAATTCATTTTTTTTTTCTAAATACCATTTTTTCCTTTAAAAATTAGGGAGTACCGAAATTACCCTCATTAGTTTTAGTCCCCAAATCGATTGAAGAATAAAACCTACACTATTCACTTCATAACCGGTCACATGAGTTAGTCCCACTAAGTTGGAGAAGAAGAACGGAGAAGAAGATCCTTGGTGCTTTTCAGATCGGCGGCTGCAACCCCCTTCTGGCGACATCAACTGTTGGTTCTGTCTATGATAGTCATTTACAGACTAAAGTTCCAATTTTCAACCAGTGCCAGATCTCGTTCCTCCTGACGACTGCCAATCCCCTCTATCCCAACCCTAATGTATATTAAAAGTAATAACAAAAGAAAGGGAGGGGACCTAAATTGAGCTCCAACAAGCAAAGAAGGCTTACTTTCTCTGCTTTGTGATGTACTTAACGTCATAAATCTCTCCACCTTGGATTGGACACGGGCAACCTTGGCGACGGAGGGAACTAAGGAAAACCTAATTGCCCCGAAGTTGGGGAGAACAAAAACGTCAGCGAAAGCAGAGGATATGGTGACCTAAAGAGATTAAAACTAGGTCCTTAAAACTATGGGAAAATGTAATAGAATTCTGTGAATGAAACCTAAAGGGAGAGAATACCCAATCACTACAACTCCCAAAGAATTCCTAATTTCATCGACTTCTCATTCAAATCTGTCCGCTGCCTATGACAAGATATAATTGATGGATTTCGAATGGAAATAGATTTATGGTAATTGAGAAATAATGATTTGAGAGACCGTATCATTCTTTTCAAAGAAAAACAAAGAATTTAGATCAATGTTAATGCTAGTATTGCAGGGAATGAAACCCAAAGAATTAGGAGCTTGACAGAAAATCAGCACCTGACCTGATTGAATAAGATATCCTGAGAATTGAAGTTCACTTTAGGAAATTGAAATAAGAATAAAATCCACCTAATCATAATGCAAATACAATTCCAATCAGATAGCACAAATCTATTGTGCACATCGACTTGGATGGACCTTAACTGGTATTCTGGTCCAAAGGTTGCTTTATTCTTCTCTAACAACCTTGGTGATGGTCCAGGCTGGTTCAGGGAAGTGGGGAATAGGGAATGTTGTTTAGTACTAGTATGGTCATACCCATTGATTGGGACAGTCCACAGTTTCACCAGATGTATTGTAGGAACATTGGTGAAACTCATATGAATCTCAAGTTGCAGGACGGAAGTTGAGATTCAATAAGTGCAAAACTAGTTCCAAAATATATGAAATAATAAAACTGAGTAGCAGAACAATGTCACCAAAATAGAGAACTAGAGAACAATTAAGGAGAAATTTGATAACTTGTAACAGAGTGACAACCAACGACTTAAGATGAAAAATAGAGGAAAAATAAAAAAATAAAAAAACATAATAAGCCCTCTCGCTGGAGGCCTAAGATGGCAGCGATGGAAAGTGCACCACTCGCCAACGACGGAATGAGCATAACTCGCCGATGACAGGATTATCAACTCGGCTGGATCTCGTCGGACTCACAGGTCACGGGTAGGGAAAGAAGGAGAGAAAGTGATAAAAGAAATAAGGGTAAATGGAGGGGTATTTTTGGTACAATAAAGGGTGTTATACTCATAAGGGCTAAAGTGTCATTTCATAGCATTACTTCACAGAGATTGATGGCAGGGGGTCCAAGTATTATTTGATGAAAGAGAGGAGATGTCCCTAAAATATTGGCATTCTCCAAGGGGTGGCGTTGTAAATTACCCTAGAGAAAATTCCTCAAATATACAAGGATTGGATCCTCTCCAATGCCCCAGTGGTTCCAATGCACATCTGACAACTAGAAACATCTGGGCACACACCCTTGACTGTCGGATCCACATTGGTACATTGGGCACATTTAAAAGGATCTGGTTTAAGTATATGAAGGCACCAAAGATTTCAATAAACACATATGGAAGTATACAACTCACAACACTCCTCATTTGTACGCGCAACGAGACTCATATTTACCCAACGAAAAAAGAGGACTTCCATACACATGGACATTAGGGAAAGAAACTAGGAGCCACAAGCTTCGATGTCACGTCGAGGTTCGAACCTAAAATCTTAAACTATTAGTGTGGAGATAACAAAGGATATTAAGACACATCCAATGTCCTAGATAACTAATATGAGACCATACCTTTATGATTCCCAGCATCTCAAACATGGCTCTTAAAAGAGATTAGTTTCCTTTCCAAACATTTTGCGAATCTCATTAACAAGATTGACAGAGATTTTCCATGACAAGTTAATTTAAGACTGAAATAATAAGACAAAAATCATAATTACACAATTTTAATTATTTTTCTTTTTTTTCAAACATAGCCTAAGAATGCCAGCAAGACTCCAATTGAACTCTACCAAGACTCAGATCCTGATTAATTTAAAGCCCCAAAGCCCTACTTTCTCCCTGGAGGGTGATTAAGATCATTCAAAGTATTCATTATATGAAAATGTTTATTAAAAACCAAGGAGTCACCCTACATAGGCTCTTCCCAATATTGTGCACCATGGGCTCTGTACCTTTTGATGACTCTTCCATATTTCAGGTATGAATGCCTAGCAAATGACAATCCTAACCATCCGAGAAATTCAAAAGTTGATCATTCAACAGGAAATTCTCTTATGTGTGGGTGTGTGTGCACGGTCCGCAGGAAATGAAGTGTGTGTGTGTGAAATAAGGAACCTGTATTCAACATCCGAGTAATCAACAAAATTTAAGGAAGCTACAATTTCCACAAAGTTACATTCATCTTTCTCTTTATTTTCCTTCCAAATTGTACATTCCCCTAAAAAAGTGGAAGTTGAATTGCAATTGCTATTCGGCTTCTTGGCTCATCTATGAAGGTGACATATTTGCATAAAGAAGAGTGTAAAATAATTCAACTTCTGGCAACCTTCTGATGATCTGAATAAACCTGTTACTACCAGGTTCCTCGAGCAATAAAGGACCAATCTGTGCAATTCTAGGCAACAGCTTGGCGAGGGGAACTCCTCTTGAAGGATCACCTCCTAATTGTAACCCAAAGTCATCCATCAAAGCATCCACCACTGTTCTCAATGATATAGTGATAACATTTCTAAATTCATCACTGCAGGGAAACAAGCAAGAAAATGTAATAGAAGGAAAAAGGCACAACAAAAAAGGCAAGCAAAGAAACGGGGGAAAATAGAATGTCAGTATACCTCAGAAGGACGGCCCGTGTCTCCACCATGAGTTGATCGAGCTTGGTAACATCAGGACGCAGCGCACTAGATGATGTTGGCATTTGATGTTTGTATGATATAGCATTTTCTGGCATCAAATAGTTCACCCAGTGATTAGGGGGCCCCACACTCATGAAAATGTCCAGTATTTGCACAATGGTTTCATGAAGTAGGGAAGCATTTAATAGATCCCTCAGCTGTTTTCTGCACACGAAGGGAAACTGGACTATGTAAGCAGATCACCACTGAACAGTCTCTAAAAATTGACTTGAGGACCAACTGGAAGAACCTAACCAACCAATAAATAGGAACTTACCCCTTGAGAACTTCGGCTACAGCTGTCTGCATGTCTGAGATCAATGTGCTAATGCCGTAACCGGAAAGATAATCAGCAGCTGCTAAAAACTCTTGCTGACTGTGTCTGTCAAATGGGTCTGTTTCTTCCTGCAGACACAATCTGTTCTTTTAAAAGCAATACACGATCTAATCAATCCTAACCTCCTGCTAACGCTTGCCACTTTGCATACAAAAATTGGACAAATTTTCATGACTTATCAACACTAAAAACCGTTTTGTAATGAGTAGAATAACAAGCATACATTTGGAAGCTTAGTCAACGGTGCATTACACAGATATTAGATGGATCTGAACTTGTGAATTTGATGTTGCAGCAGTAACCAAAATAATCAAGAAAACCAGAAAATGTGATACTATGTCCACTCAATCCCGTCCCCACCCCAGGAAGGGTGCAGGTTGAAGGCCCATGACCCATGACCCATGACCCATGGGCAACCACCAGCCAACTATAATACAACCTCTACATCAAACAGGTGCCCCTGAAAACATAGAAAATAGCAATAAAGCTTTGGAATGGCTGTGTAGCATCACATGATATCTGAAAATAATGATTGTGGGTAGAACAGTAGAGCATAGAAGCAAACAACAACAACAATTGGTCCAACAATGCGAGCTAATCTTGGGGTCTTTAAGAGGAAATACTTAGATTGACTCAGTGAGGGCTATTGAGTAGGCCGGCAAACAGGGTTGTTGGTCCAATGAGTAATGTAGGACTAGATTGGACATCCAACTAGACCCAAAACTGCAGGAAATTATAAACCAAAGAACAACCAGTCCAATCCCAACAGTAGAACAGAAATCAGAATGTTACCTACCAGCCCAGCAGAATATCGATCTCAAAAATATAAAGGATAACAGAATTCCAGTCAACAGTAGTTCTTTAGAATTAAACCAGGAACAGAATAGGAGTACAACCAGATTCAGAACAAAAGAATAATGTAACAGCAATGCAGAAACTTCCAACAGCACGCGTTAAGTCTACAGATTGTAAAACCAGAATCTGCAGGTCACTAAAAGACAAAAAAAAGAGATTTTTAATATCTCACTATTCAGAGGTCAGATGGGGCTCCAACTTGGATCGAATCTAACCTGGACAGAGATGGACCTTCGACCAAATAAATTGGGTCGATCCGACAGCTGGAACTGACTAAACCAGTAGGACTGAAAGCTCTGTTTTCTTCAGAAAATCCGGGCAGAAACTGAGATGCACGTACCTGATTCGTAGCAGTGTGAAACCTTTTGAGGATAGAGAGAAATAGGAGAGAATAATAGAGCTTGAAGAAGAACCTCCTGGACTTCACGCCGCATGGAGTTGTCGGATCACACACCAACCCACACTGTGATCAAACACACAGCAGAACTCTCACAGAGAAGAGGCGACAGCAGCATACTTTGTTTCATAAAATCGTGGGGCATAAACGAACCCCTTTGCTTTATTTATAATGATGGGGAATGTTTACAAAATATTAGTAACTCAAAGTTACTAAAACTACTAATATGTAGTTACTAAAAACTGAAATTGAAATCTAACAAAATTAGAAACTATCTTATTACAGAAATTAGAAACTAAGTTGAGGCTGAAATTGGAAACTAAAATAAGTAATTACTATCCCCATCAATAGCCCAAATCGTGGGCCATAGAAGCAGGCTTGGTCGACCCAATCAGCTACTAGGGTGATGGTCGACCCTCTTCCTTCTTCTTACATAAGTCTTCAGTTCTGCATCAATAAGCATTGAGTGGGCCTCAGCGAAGCAAAGTGTGTCTTGTTTGTTAGAAAGGGAGTTTACTTACTTAGCTGGCCAGTCCCAGAAGGCAGTTTAGTTCTGTTAGAAAAGCGAGAGGAGCTGGCTCCCACTTATCAAAAACTGTTGGTCATGGACCACACCGCAACCAGACTCCACTTGTTCACTAAATCACTGAGGCTCCAATATATGTAAGGAGAAGACACAGAATTTGGATAGAGATATAACATTGAGATTTTCCCTTCAAATCTACACCTATTGCAATCTCTGACAGTAAACTCAACTTCCCCTTTCTTTTACACCAGTGAAGGGCTCATCGAGACTCGCACCTTCAACACAGGCAGCAGTGCTGCACATTCCCATTATATTCCAATATAACATTAAAAATCTTCAGTAGTTCTGATGAACTTTCCAGAGCCCAAGTCTCACCAACATTTGGCCAGTGTAATCCCCTTCGAAACCTCTCCACAGCAACTTCATTAGGGCTTCTGTCACCTTCAACAATTACTGATGTAGGGATCTTTTCATCCAGGCATAATTAAAGTAACCTACGGTTCCAAAACCCTGATATAGGTCGCTATGGGCCAACAGGAATAATAAATACCTCAATGCGTTGAGTGGCAATTTTGTAAACTCACAGTACAAACAAAGGCTCTTTTGGAAGAGGTAGGACTTCTAAGACATAATAACAAATAAACTTGGAAAAAAAGGATATATCTGGAATAACAATGAGAAAGGGTGTAAAACAGAAATAACTTGACATGGACTTTTAAGGATGTACCTTGTGAATAAGGCTCCCGCCACTACGGGGTCTGGGACTATTTCTTGACTTGAACCCATGACCACTTGGTCGCAATGGAGCAACCTAACCGTTGCACCAAGGTCCACCCTGTTTGAGACACAAGGACTTTATGGTGAAGAATATTAACTCACAGACTATTTGATGACCGTGCCGCACCATATCACATACTGATACGTACCGATACATGCCGAAATGTACATTTCAAGTATCAGTGTGTATTGGCATGTATCATAGGATACATATCAATACAAAAGGATTTGAAAACTTTCATGTATCGTATTGGTAAGGCTGATACAAATACACGTAGTGGCCGATATGGTACGATACGTACCAATACTTAAAACCATGTATCTGGGAGCTGAAATGGCACATTAAAATGCTATAAAATCTCCACCCAAATGGCTTGAGCAAAATTTGCACTGGACAAAAGGGTGGCAGACTGATTCCTCTACATCATCGCAAATTGCACGCCTGTTTTGTGAGTTCCTAACCCCCTATGATCAGATGATCCACAGCTAATATCTTCTCACGAACCATTACTACACAAAATCTAGGAAAAATCACCTTGATCTCCCTTCTCAAAAATCAATTAACAGAATATCCCCAGGGAGATTCGAGTCCTTACCCTCTCTGGATGATTAACCCTAGGGAGAGAGAGAGAGAGGAACAAGCTCAAAGAAGTCTTAACCCCCTAGCACGTGATCAGTCATAACAGTGGAGTGATAAACTAGAAATTTAAAAGAAAATGCATGCCCCCTGATTCTACTGCCATAGAAATGGGGGCTTTTTTTTCTCCCCTAAAGATCCATAATTAATTATTTAGAAAGTGAGGAGATTCTGTTAATTGCTTTTTAAAGAAGGTATATCAGTGCAGTTCTCCCAAAAAAAGTTACGCATGGTGGGACAAGGTTAGTTCATATAGTAGTGTGAGGAAATGGATAATCACCATATGTACTGTGGAAAAAAAAGACTTCATCAAAAACTGTCTTGAGGACCAAATCTCCATAATCTGAACTCTTCCACCTCCCTAAATACCACCTCTCAATTCAGCCAGTAATCGGATCATAGGATGAAAGGCTCCAACTCCCAATCATTAAGGTTTCAAATATTTGTGGATGCCATAGTCTACAACCTCCCTCCATTCATAGCAGTCCATCACCCAAGTCCTATTGTCGAGGAAAATGAGAAATAACTCAGGAAAATGGGATTTAAGATAACCATCAAAGCACGAAGACTGGTTATCCATGGTAATGCTACACAACCCAATCAAGCTGCCAACCCTTTGGTCTTGCCCAATTACATGAGTACCATACACAACCAAGAAAACACAACCAAACTAACCTGAAGATTAGTGTTGGCTCGGTAAGGAAATGGCTAAAATTCACTCATAACAGGCACAACAGATGCTCTGTCTATGGAAAAAAAAGAAGAACTTTTGGCAAAAAATTGCCCTAACAAGCAAAAGAGAAGATTGTGGAACAGCCCCATATATTGAAGAATTGAAGACTCAGATGCAGATCTCGAGTCCTTGCACTCTTTGGATGATGAACCCTAGGGAGATTCATCATGCATTATTGATTATTCTGACACTGACAATGATTCTTCTGAAAGTGAAGATGACGATGAGCTACTTATGCTTCAACATGATGGTAAGCAGCCAGTTATATCCATATCATACCATATGAACAATAAGAACTAGAATTCTTATCGATACTGGAACTCAAAGGAAGAAAATGGATTTATGGATGGAATCAAATATGCAATATTTACAGACAAAGGTATTCGGTTATTGGGGAACAATCAATATACTTCTAATGTTAAATCAGGATCAACTAGGACAGAAATAAAGCATTGGGTTGAACTTTTCTACAGTGATGAATATAAGCGCAATTGAAATTCTCGGGGAGTCATACATCTGTGTATTGATAAGACCATTCACTATAATCACCGCTCTTAGGCTTAATCTGTATGAAGAACCATTGCTCCCTAAGGAATGGTCTAGTGAGGATAGGCAAAAGATCTAGCTCTCCTCTTGGCTTGTGTCCTATTTTGCCTTGTTGACACAAAAGACAGGTTTGGACATAACTTTCCGCGTCTTCTTTCATCTGACGAATATGAAGCGCATGGATACAATTTATGCCTTGGACTAAAAGACAATTCCGAATCTACTTTGTCTACGAAAAAGAAGCTATAATTAATGCAACTATGAATCTAATGGAAAGTTTGATCTTGGCTCAGGATGAACGTTGGCAACATGCTTAACACATGCAAGTCAGACGGGAAGTGGTGTTTTCCAAGCTACTAGAAGCTCTTGGCAGTTTTTTAACTTGCACCATTTCTTATGTAACAACTTCAGTATGTAGGAGGAGAGACTTGCGATTTGGGCAGAGCATATCCACCGCCTGAGGGCTGGGGAGAGGGAATTGAACAGAGAGCAGAATGAACTAATATGCCATGGCTGTGCGAAAGCGCTACCTACCTCCAGTATTATCGCTGCTGTCTTTTTTGCAGCCTTTGTTGTTGCTGGAACTATGTGGTATGGTTCAACAACTACCCCGATTGAATTATTTGGGTCAACTTACTAATCCTATTTCTTCACAGCAACCTTTAGCTCTTGCCAAAGTGACACTATAACTGGAGAAATATGGAAAACAATTCCAGCTGATTGCTTTCTTTGATATTGGAGCTGCAACATCGATATCAACCCAAAATTACTCCCCACAAAGTAGTGGAAACCACGTCTGGAACACTTCAAAGCTGCCAATGGTGAGCATTTACTATTACTCAAATTTGACTCTTCCCTAACCTAACAATCCAGCACAAGTTTTAAGAATCCCCACAACCTAGAAAAGATTTGTTGATTGAGCTTGATATTTTACAGAAAATACCTATCTGCCAAGGTTGTGTGTGTGATCCTCATCTTTTTTAAGATTTAGGGTTTCCTATCTCGCCAGTTCTTCATCAGAATCAGTCAATTTTTTTAGGAGTGTTTTATTACCCTTACAACGAAATTCGATCCAAGTTTGGGCTCTTTCTGACGGTTGATTGAAGTTTTGGTACTTCTCTCATTTTCGATTTCTCCTCAGTGCCATCATATTTGAAGTAACTACTGCAACCTTAGGATCTGATGGGCAAGGTTGCAATGAATATACACCTTTTGGTAGGGGTGTCAATCGGTCAGGCCGGGCCGGTCTCGTTCGGGCCTAACCAAGCCTGGCGGTTTGAATTGCACCGTGAATGCCCGTTTACTTAAACGGGCCTAGGTTTGGGGGGCATGGTATGGTTTGTAATCGGACTAGTAGGTGTCAGGCTTTAATTGAGCTACCTTAAACGGGCTACGGACCTACTTAATTCTAAACAGGCTCTACCCTAAAATCATTTTTTAAGCGGATTAAATGCCTTTCCTTTCACAAGATTATCCCTTTCCATACTGCCAAAAGGGCTGATATCATCTTGTTTTGCAATTACTTTACACTATTTTAAAACCATAATTAACCCACTTGATCAAATTATCCCACAAGAAAAGGCTTAAACAATAGTTTTTAAGGATTGAAGCACCCACCATCTTTCTTCCGCTCCTGAAGTCAATTACCACAATAAATAATAGAAAGAGAAGGCTTCATGCCTAAGGCACACAAATCCAATGCATCACTATCTCTAATGAAACTCATAATAAAACTCGTGTATAAGCAGCGGAATAGAATCTGTGTCAAAGACATCTGGGATAGTTGCAATGGCAAAAGTTGTTAAATTAAAGATCCATTCAAGTCAAGAACAATGAGATCAAGAATATACAAATAAAAAAGCTGAAGCATTGCCTGAAAATATCATATAGGCAATGAGGCAATCAAGCATCATCAGCGTCACTTCCACCAACCTGAGCTTCATGACTAATCTAGTAAAAAAAAAAAAAAAGAAAAAAAGAAACCATAGTATGTGAAAATTTGAGGAAGATGAGAGCTTGAGAGACCACATCATACGCTTTTTGATCTTGAGGATGATGATGAAGGAGACGATGAGTCGATGAGAGCTTGAGGACCTTCCGACTTGAGGTTGAGGAAGAGTATGTGAAAATTTGAGGAAGAGTGAAGCGGGCAACAACAACTAGAGGGAAGAGGGGCAGTGGCAACTAGAGGGATGAGTTTAGTGACTCTAGTCGTTCTTTAGGCCTTTAGGGGTTTTTTCACGGGAATTTACCATTTAGTCATATAGTCTTTTCTCATATTTTGTATTATTAGTGGTAAAATAGGTATTTAGGCAGTTTTAATGGGGGTTGGGTCGGTCGGGCTAAATGAGTCGGTTCTAGCAGGCTTCTTAAGTGAGTCGAGTCGGTCGGGCACCCGACGGGCTAGTAGCCTGCACCGTAAATGCCCGTTTAATAAACGGGTCGGGCTTACGGGCTTAAGCCCGACACGTTTATTAAACGAGCCGGTCCAGGTTGGGCCTTAAGCGAGTCGGGCTCGGTCGGGCTCACCGGTGGGGGCTAAGGATTGACACCCCTACATTTTGGTGCTTGCTCTGTGAAATTGGAGGAAACTAATTACCTCACCTGGTCCAGAACTACCTATCTCACTATTGCTGGTAGAGGTGTCACTGGACATATCATAAGAAAATCAAAGAAACCCTCTGAAGAGGGTACCCCTCAAGACAAATGGATCACCAACGACTCTCTAGTAATGTCTTTTTTGATCAACTCTATCATTAGTCTATTTCTAGAGGATTCTTGTTGTTAGAAACTGCTTCTCAAATCTGGGCTACTGCCAAGGAAACCTATGGACAAATAGGGAATGATGCTCAGGTATTTGATCTTCGCAAGAAAGTTTTTATCACTACTCAACAGAACCTCTATGTGTCCAAGTATTATGCTGAACTTCGAACTTTGTGGTATGAGCTTGATCACTTTGCAAATCATCATCCTTCTAGTGTTGAAGACATTGTTCCCTATACAAAACATGTAGACAAAATTAAGGTGTATGATTTCTTGACTGGTTTGAAAATTGAGTATGATCAAATTCGTGTCCAAGTACTTAACATATCTCCTTTCCCTACTTCGGAACATGCCTTTGCCCTGGTTCACATAGAGGAGCATTGTCGTAACACTATACATCATCCTACCACTAATGAGAAATCAGCCCTGGTTCCACTACTTCTGAGGGAACAGCCCATACTAGTGACACTACCAAGGAGGTGGTGAAATGTGAACATTGCAATAAGCCATATCATACTAAAGCAACATGTTGGGAACTTCATGGGAAACCAACTGATTTTGAAGCTAAACGTGCTCGTGGTAAATCCAAGAACAAGGCTCATCAGGCTGAAACTATTGACACACCATCTACAACTGATACTGGTCTCTCCCATGGGGAACTCCAGGTTTTTAGGCGTATGCTCCCAATTTCACCAGCTCCTACCAATTTAGTCCCTTCAAGTTTCAACTTTTCCCGTTCAGGTATCTTGTTTGGTGGTCACCGTGCATCGGTAGCCTCCAATCCTTGGATTAGTGATTCCAGTGCCACTGATCATATAACTAGTTCTTCCAACCTTTTTCTCACCAGTATTTAACCACCTCAAGCAGAGAGAGTTAGGGTTACAGATGGCACCCTATCTTTTGTCTCCGGAAAGGGTTTTATCCAGTTGTTCTTCTCTCACATTAAATTCAATTTTATATGTCTCTAACTTTACTACTAACCTGCTATCTATTAGTAGTCTTACTAGAGAGTTAAAGTGTGAAGTAACATTTTTTTCCTTCCAACTACATTATTCAAGATCTAGTAACGAGGAAGACGATTGGATGTGGTAAGGTGCAGGGTGGGCTCTACTTGCTTGATGATGGTTGTCTTCCTATAACAACGGTTTCTACTACTACTCATCAGCTATACTTTATTTCTTCTAATCTACAACAATGGCATTGTCGTTTAAGACACCCTCCATTTGGACATTGTCTCTTTTATTTCCGCAATTAGTTAAGCAATGTAATAGGGATGATTTATTTTTGTGAAGCTTGTACTCTGGCTAAACAAACTTGTTCCAGTTATTTTTCATTAAATAAAAGTAAGTTCTTCAATTTTCCATTTGGTTCACTTTGATATTTGGGGTCCATCTCGCCGAACATCAATTTTTGGAAAACGATGGTTCTTTCAATGATTGTTACTCACGCACAACGTGGGTGTATATGATGCAACACAAGAGTGAGGTGTGCAGTTGTTTTCAACACTTCCATAAGATAATACAAACACAGTTCAATGCTACTCTGAAAATTCTTCGAAGTGATATTGGAACCGAGTATATGAAGGGCCAGTTCTAGAAGTACCTTGCTAATTATGGGATTATACATCAGACTAGTTGCGTTGGTACTCCAGCTTAGAATGGAGTGGCTGAACGCAAGAATCGGCATCTACTAGACATTGCCCGCACAATGATGTTCGCTAGACAGGTCCCATCTTAGTACTGGAGTGATGACCTCACTACTGCCTACTAGATCAACCACATCCAACTCCAGTCCTTGATTCCCAGACTCCTGTTGTTCTAAAAGGAGATTCATCTTTTTTGGTTCCTTCAAAAAATTTTGGGTATACTTGTTATGCTCGAGATCATCACTCACTAGGGAAATTGGAACCTCGTAGCATCAAATGTATCTTTCTGGGTTATTTATCTACACAGAAAGGATACAAATGTTACCATCATCCTACTCGGTGTACTACAGTCACCATGGATGTTGTGTTCCATAAGTTTGTTGGCTGCTACTCGCCACCTCTTTAGGGGGAGTCAAGTATTAATAGTGAAGAGGTGACTCCAGATCTGCCAAATCTACTTGCTCCACCAGTGTACCCATCATCCTCCTCTGAAGAAAGTGAGGGAACAAAGATTGATGTTCCAGCTCAGGGGAAGACAAAGATCATTGTCCCAGCTCAGGGGGAGATGACTCCTGTCCAGCATACTATTGGAGAATTTCAGAGGTAGATCGATAATTCCACTCTCCAAGTGTATTGTAGTGGTCACACAAGAAACAAACAACTTCAGACCACCACCACTACTACAACACCTTTGCATATCCCTTCGCCAGCTTCGGATCCAGAGCCTACTAAGCCTAACACATCATCAGGTACAACTCCTGACCAACTTATTGCTCTTAGGAAAGGTATTACGGCTTGTACTCAACACCCCATATCCCATGTTGCCTCTTATGATTCCGTTTCTCCCTCCTATCAAGCATTTGTGTCCTTTCTTTCTTCTATTCGTGTCCCAAAAAATTGGTGGGAAGCGTTTGCAGATAGAAAGTGGAAGGCAACAATGGTGGAAGAAATGGGAGCCCCAAAAAAGAATGAAATATAAGAACTTGTGAATCTTCCTCCTAGAAAGAGACCAATTGGGTGTAAATGGGTGTTCGTGGAAAAGAAAAAAATTGGATGGCTTAGTGGACTGGTACAAAGCTAGGCTGGTGACTAAGGGGTTCACTCAGACATATGGAATCGACTACAAGGAGACATTTGCACCAGTTGCTAAGCTGACTTTTGTGTGAGTTTTACTCTCATTTACTGTAAATCTGGGATGGGATCTCCAACAATTTGACATTAAGAATGCTTTCGTTCATGGAGAACTCGATAAAGAAGTGTATATGGATATTCCACCAGGATTCTCCAGTAAAGGAACTCAAGGCAAGGTCTGTAAATTGAAGCGTGCTCTCTATGGGCTGAAACAGTCACCTTAGGTATGGTTTAGAAGGTTTGCAAGGCAATGATCTCTAAGCGGTACAATCAGAGCAATGTTAATCACACATTGTTCATAAAAAGGTCTGGTGATAGAGTTACTATGCTCATTGTCTACATGGATGACATTGTGGTAACAAGAAATGACAATGTTGAGATTGGTCGTCTCAAAAGCTTTCTTGGTTGAGAGTTTGAGATAAAAGATCTTGGAAAACTTATGATTGAAGTTTCCCGGCTTTCTAAAGGCATATTTATTTCTCAGACGAAGTACATCCTTGATCTGTTATCTGAAACTAGATTGTTGGGTTGTCATCCTTTGGATACTCTTGTGGAAGCTAATACCCAGCTCAAAGAAAAGGAGGGTGAATCGGTGGACAAAAGCCGTTATCAACGGTTGGTTGGAAAGCTGATCTATCTCTCCCACATGACCTGATATTGTTGTGGTTGTTTGCTTGGTAAATTAGTTTATGCATGATCCCTATTCCTCTCACATGGAGGCAATTACATGTATCTTAAAGTACTTGAAGTCAGCTCCATGAAAAGGGATCCTTTTATCTCATCATGATCATTTCAGAGTTGAAGCCTATATAGATGTTGATTGGGTTGGTTCTCCTGATAGAAAGTCCATCTCAGGTTATTGTACCTTTGTGGGTGGGAATCTTGTCAGCTGACACAACAAGAAGCAAAATGTGGTGGCTAGGTCCAGTGCTGGAGGAGAGTTTCGTGCTATGGCACAGGGGAATTTTGAGTTGTGATTACACATGTTGTTGGATGATATTGGTGTGCTTGTTCATTTTCCTATGATGCTCTACTATGATAACAAGGCTACTATCAGTATTGCTTATAATCCATTACAACATGGCTGTGCCAAATATGTGGAGATTGACAGACACTTCATTAAAGAGAAGTAGGATGCTGATTTGATTTGTATTCCCTTTGTGATGTTTGGTGATCAGTTAGCTGATGTGTTCAGTAAAGGGTTAGTCATGAAGGTATTTCATCCTTGTTTAGTCAGGTTGGGCATGTGTAATATCTATGTGCAAACTTGAGGGGGAGTGTTAGAATATGTGTTTTAGGTGCCGCAGGAGCACAATGGTACTTCCCCCCCTCCATTGACCCTATTTAGTGTGGGGCGGCTGGATGGGGGTATACTTGTAATTTTTTATGTTCTTTGCTTATTATAAATAAAGGGCTTGTGTGATCAGTTAGATCATTCAAGCATTCTCCCCATTCATGTTGTGAACAGTTTTACTTTAAATCTTATCATTATTTTATGTCAAGATAAAGTTTGTCTTTGTGTCACGACATCTTTAAGTCATTATAGATGTAAGCCGTATCTGTAATTGTAATATTGTCAAGCTTGTGCAATCAAAACAAGTTGAACTTTGTGGTAGCCTATAAATACTAGGATTTTGAACATTTGGGGGCATAAACAAGGGAGAAATGCACTGACCTCCACATCTAAGAGTCTTTTAGTCTTGTATATTCCTTCTTCTGTTTCTATATAGTGAAAAATCAGACTGAGCATCCTCCTGCACCGGAGTTTTTCCCTTTGAGGGTTTTCTCAGTCATAAAAAATTGTGTCTTAATTCTCTTTTATCTGTTGCTCTTGCATTGTGTCTGTATTCGTCTATGAATACTTGAGTTTTTGGAAAGGCTACCACCATGCGAGTCTGTTTGTTCTTCATGGACTATTTCTAGTCTGACTTTACTCTTACATAAGATAGGAAATCATAAACAGTTGGGTTTGAATTCTTATATTGCCATTGTCCTCCATACATAGTACGACTAATCCTATTAATCTGATTTTCTAATAAACACTAGCAATAGCACCAGATACAAATGATTTAAACCATCCCAAAATTTATATTAAAAAAAAAAGGGAAAAAATCTCAGCAACTAGCAACATTGACAACAGCATATCTTCCCAGTTTTAGAAAAATGATGTCAAGAAGCAGAAAATGATAGTTACAAGGAACAGAATATCTGTTTTACCAGGAACATTGCCCATTGGACAACCTAGATAAGTACTCGGATTTTGTAGAGATGTGGAAAAGAAAGTAGCTCTTACCAGAAGTTGGGAGCTTTCCAGATCCCTGGCTGTATCAATGTATAGATGTCTGCCTAAAATGTTGACTTGTACTCTTATATATAGGCTAAGCATTGTCATCGCCCACAATGACAACACCATTCGTGTGAAACCTGGTAGACAAACCAACTATGCTAAGACACAGAAACCAATCATTTCTTAAAATTCCATGTCATTCACCTACCCAGTGCAATGCAATTTCACTCAAGAAATCATAACTAAAATTTAGACAAGGCAAAAATCAAAATAAGTAGAACAGGTTCATACTTAGAATTTTGAGATTTTCCCATAGTTGGCGCTTCTCCAAAGAGGTAAGGGTGTTGGACTGACCCTTCCCCTGCTCTAGCCTCGCAGTCAAGTGTGAATGGTCCAACTCTTCTGATATCCGACTACGCAAAAAATGCATTGCAGAAGGCAACGTTATTGAATCTGCTACTCTTTGAATGTTCCCAAAATGGGCTTGCAGTCTACCAATAAAAAAAAACAAAAACAGAAGTCAGGAAGATACGCGCGCAGACAATATCTAGTGGAGAGAGAGAGAGAGAGAGAGAGAGAGAGAGGGGGGGAGAGATTGAAGTAATTTGATTCTCTTAACTGGGCCTTAATGAGTTCCTCTGTTGCCCGTCCGCCTTCAAGTTCTCTCTCCAAATCAGAGAGCCTCTGCTTGTGAGCATGATAAAGCTTATAAAAAACATACCCACTTCCTATAACCCCCACCGTAACAAAAACCTTCCTTCTATGTCTTCTCCAAAAATTCCTACATTCAGAAAATGGAAGACAATCCCCAAATCAAGAGAACACAAAATAATAATAATAATAATAATAATAATAATAATAATAATAATAATAACAAATTTTTTTTAAAAAATTCTAGAAACAAAGCAGTTCCTACAAGAATGACCACGTAAAATGGACAAATATGGAGAGGCCAATATAAAATCAATAAAATCAGCTCCTTTGCATAGACAAACAGGAGGGAAAACAATCAAATAAGAAAACTAACCTTAAAGAAAGCATCTTTTATGCTAAGAAATCCAGAAACCCATCACTAAATTTTTATTTCCTGCTGGCCCATAAGAATCCCGAAGGGATGGAACCCTCCTAAAATCTTAATTACGCAAAACGATATCCCCAACCTCAAGGCATAAAGCGAAGGAATTAGAAACCAGAACAGAACATCATCGAAAGGGTTTATAAAGAGAATAGAAAACCCGCCACTATAATTTAGCCAGAGATTGAAACAGAAAGACAACGCGAGCTTTATCTTCCGGATTGGAGCTTCTCAGGCCTGACAATCGGAGATCTTGACGATCTTGATCAGTAAGACCTTCAAATTTTAGCTGTGACTACAGAGAGTGGTTGCTTCTGGTCGGTTCACAACCATTACGTTCTGTTTGTAAAATACCAACAACACATTTGGGGGAAAAGGCAGGAAGGACAGAGAATGAGAGAGACGGTTTCCCCACATGAGATTTTTATTTTTTTATTTTATTAATATGATAATGTTCACGACAACCGAGTGAACATGTTGTGCTCACAAGCCCTTCATGCCCTTAAATTAAAGGTTACAAAGTACCCTCTCCCACCTTCACAGCTGCGACATTGCTGTAAAGAATTGATAAGGATGTGAAAACTTAAACGATATTCCAAAAAAAACAAAAAAACAAATCACAAATCGAAACCATTTACCGCAATAGATCCAAGCCATTTTCACATAAAAACGTTTTATAAGTAGTTCAATTTTGAGCTCGAAACTGTTTAGTTACACGGTTTAAATTGAATTAAATCAATTTAAGTAAATCATTAAATCGATTAATATATACATGGTAATTTTAAGTCATTCAATTTTAAGTTTACATATATCTTAATAAAAAAATTAAATTTATATGAAACAATTATTAAAAAATACATAATATATGTTATTTTTATAGCTATTTCATAAAATTTAGAGGTAAATAAGCCTTTTTGAATAAAAATACCCTAAGAAATCGTTTAAAACCGTTTAAATTGAAGCTTTTTATATTTGAAACCATTTGTTATATGATTTGGTTTTGATTTTACCTAGAAATTCTTGCACTGAACTTAATCAAACCATTTACATTTTTTTTTTTAGTGGAAGAATCAAGCCATTTACACTAAAACCAAATGGATTAACACCCTTATTGGTTGATATATATATATATATATATAAATTTTTCATACTAATTCTTTTCCCTTTTGAATTCAACAAGATATATTACAGTTATAGAGCTATAGTTCCACATTGATTAGTTTAGGTTCTTGATACTTTCATATATTTGAGGAGTTTTCTTTACTTAATTCCTTAAGATTTTGGATAGACCTTATATGGTATTAGATTACAGGTCCCCTTGTTATTATTCTTAAGTTGTATGTCTATGTGTAGAATCCGGTATATCGAAACTACACGTGAAGGTAATATTAAGATGTTGGCAGCCATAGAGATTTAGTTCGACATTGATTAATTTGATACTTAATGCCTTCATATAGTTGAGAAACTCAGTCCACTTACGGTTTGTGTTGAACCCTCCAACAATATTAGATGTTGGTTCCACTAGAGTTTATCCATTCACACCTTCTCCAGCAATACGGTAGATGTTTTTTCGGTAATACTAATAGTTTCTTTGGTATCACAATACCTTAGTTTTCAAGCAACCATACTCTGTCATCATTGGAAATCTATCGCTCGCCCATCCCTCCTTCCCAAAAATTTTGGTCTAATACCACCATCCATGTTTTCTCCCAAAAAAATTAAATTCTTCAAATTTATCATAAGCCTTCCGTCCCCTCTTGCTCTTGAGTTCGATTTAATGTCCAAACTCTTAGTTAACAATTGGATTTCAATTCATTTATGTATTTTAACTCATGTTAAACTTCAAATTACGTAGTCAGGAATAGGGTTGTCAATGGGCTGGGTTTGTTACAAAAAGGAAAAAGGGGATGGGTTGGGTAGGATTTTTTTTCAAATCCTAACCAAACTCTTAGGGCTCTTAATTTATCTTAAGCCTAGCACAACACTAGATCAGGTTGGGATATCTCAATCCAGCCCTTATTTACTTTGATTAAACTAGGTTAGACTAGACTGGGCCTGGTTGGCCCCTATATGTTTCTATTTGAGAGAGAGAGAGAGAGAGAGAGAGAGAGGGCACCATTAACTTGCTCCTTTGCAAACTTTGAAACCCAAAATGTATATTTAAAAAAAAAAAAAAGGTAAAGATAAATGTGAGTGGTGTGATTAAAAAATAGGTACTGGTGGTGAATGGAGTTATTTAAAAAAAAAAAAGGAAAAAAGAAGGCTGCCAGTTTGGTGTGGATGCAAATAGACCACGGTGTTCCTCTGTTGTGTGCGCTCAATATATTCATGCACGTTCTCCCATTGGCTTGTTGTCAGATATTTCCTAGTTAGACTGCTTCCTATCACCCCTAAAAATCACCCTAAAAAAAGCATGACATTTTAAATGTTAATAACATTGGTTGGGCTGGGTTCAACCCAAGGCCTTAGCCCAGACCCAGCAATGGGCAAGAAAATTCCAGCTTGGGATGGGCTGAAATGCTTAGCCCAAGTCCTGACTGGGAGGCAAGGGGAGTTCCAAGGAACTCAGAAGCCCCAAGAGGAGTCCAGCAAGTGTGACACTTGGCTGGTGTTTACTCAATACTGAATTGGGCCTGGCCAACGCTAGCTGATCACTTTTGACTATAACCTTGTGTTTGATTATCGAATTAGTCAAAATTAAAATTACATCTTAATCCCTAGGTCAAAATATAATTTTTTTCTACAAAAAATAGTTCACCAAATCAAAGAATATAATTTTTTTTTTTCAAATGCAAGTTTTTCTATGTTGAAAAACAAAAAATACTAAAAATTGGTCCGATATGAGTCATTTGGTTAACAGTCGAGTTTGTAACTGCCCCATGGAGAGAGGGGGGTTAACCCGATCTAAATATGTATAGCGTCGGGATCTTTTTCCATGATTGGAATGCTTAGAGAGACATCTAACGACTGAGAGGATTTGATCTGCAAAACAGTAGGGTGAAAAAAACACCATTCATCTGTGTACCATCATCAAAAAGTGATAAGTGGGGGCCATCCAAGAGGAGGAAAGGTTCGTAAATGTCAAGAATTACAGAATTGAAATGACACCATTTGGTTTAATTGCACGCTTGAAGTGCCGTTCTATGATTCCATATCCCGTCATTTAGTTGCGATCGGTCCACCACTGATTTTTTAAATAATTTTATAACCTCCATAGGCTTAGATAGGCCACCCACTTAAGATTGAAAAAAGTCTTTCAGGTCATTACAAGTTTATAACATTGAATCTCATGATTCGTGTGGAGACACTAGACTTCATCAGTATTATTATTTCATTGGATAAAATTAGGTGTCTACACTAAATTATCTTAAAATTTTATAAATATCAAAACTCCAACGATGGACCAATAAAGGAAAAATAATTCGGACAATGAATTTGATCAATTTTGACAAAATTGTTACTTCGTAAGCGAACCAATTATATAATTGAATTGTTATTGTTATATACATTTTTTTTTTTGGATAGACTTGCACAACATATTCCACATCCGCTTCCTTTTGTCATGCAATATATGTCATTAGCTACCCTAATTAAAACTACTAGTTATCCATAGAGCCTAACTAATTGTAATGGGCCAGAAAAAAAAAACTCTTCATGTATGCTCTACCCAAAGCTCATCATTATTCAATGTCATCCCAAGACCAGCCGAGCAGGGCGGAGCTAAGGGGGCTGGTGTAGACTTAAACCCCCCCCCTCCAATATTCACATGCGAATGCAAGCGATTGTTATTTTTTATTAAAAAAATCTTATTGTAATCAAGGTTAGTTACAAAAAAATTATAATTAACCTTACTTCCTTGCCCTTTATCTTATATTGTTATGGCAAAAAATTTCTTAATCATTCGAAATCCATTACTAATGAATCGCGATATAGTAGAGAAAGAACAATCAAACAGAACCAATTGATGATGTTATCTCGATCGGATCCTCTCCCATACCCAATGGATGGTGTGAGATTATTGTAGGAGGTCAAGGTCTAAGAGATGATCTGACCTCAATACTCTCAACCACCGAAAAAGAAGATGTATTTATCTGTCTAATAATAGAAAATAAAAGATGGGAATCTCTCATTCATTGGCGCATTACTCACTGTTACAGGAAAATAAATTCAGTCGCAAATAAGTTAGCGAAGCATGCTGCAACAAATAGAAGCTCTATGTTTTGGAACAGTCCTCCAATCTTTATAAATTATGATTTAAATTGGGACTTTCAACCGAGACCGAGGTAATGGTTTATGTAAGTTTTTGTTGTAATTTTGTTTTGGTTGGATCTTTATCTCTGCTGATGGCAATGCCGAAGATAGAATATTGATCCAATGGTTGCTTTGTACTGTATTTCTCTCTATTTTCTCACTATTAATATTATTCTCTTGCTGGCTTTTGATTTTTTAAAAATCTGAGATAATACTAACTCACATAAAGAGATTACCATGTCAATTGGGATGAATCCCACATATTATCCCCTTTAGTATTACCATCAAATGATAACCACTTATAACCAACAATGTAGAACACTAAACACAACTAGGGCCACCATCCCAAACCCCTTCGAGGCCATGGTTGCTTGCATGAATGGTCAAGGTCAGTTTTCTAGCGCCACCAATGGAGAAGATGAAGGGAAATGGCTTCCATTGTTTAAGAATTATTGACATTATGAAGAAGGAGAGAGACAATAGCTAAATATGAATGGAAAGAATCGTAAAGAGCCTATAAATTTATAAATAGATTTGAGATGATTGATACAAAGAATCCTAAACCTAGGAATTGATGGCCAAGGTGGCAAAACCGTGGGAAAGAAAAGACAACATTGGTCTAATTATTGGCCTCTGCGCCGTGTGATAGTCGATGAGGAAGGTGGTAAGTAAATGTCAAGAATTATACACAAATTGAGATGACACCATTTTGATTAGTTTAATTACATGCAGTGAAGTTGCCTAGCTATGATTCAATATTGGTTTCAGTCAAACTCTCCACCAATGACATCAGTGGCATTTTGAAAATTTTATAACTAGTTTGTCTTGATCAACTCCATGGGCTCAAATAAACCCAGTCCCTCGGCTAATTCTTAAGACTTTTTTATTCTATCTAATTATAAGGGGGTGAAATGACGACCCACCCCATGAAAAGCCGAATGAGCAACCAAACAGATCCAGTTGCCTCCATTATCCCCCAAAACCCTAGCCCCATAAAAGTTGTTGCACTTCTCATCTAAAAGAAAATAAAAGAAAAGTAATCATAACCAGCGATATAGGATCACTGAACACAACTAGGGCCACCATCCCAAAGACCAAGCTTGGCCTTGTATTCATCAGTAGAGTTTGTAAAAGTCCCATGGCCTCAAAGATATCGGAGTTATAATCAGGATAATACTTCTTCTCCCAATCCATCCAGTGTGATGGTGGCTCATGCTTCTTCTCAGCCATGTTCATGTCATGAATACGCATCCTTAGAACAATCATGCGCTCTCATCAATTCGCCGCCCACCATAGTCTTCCCTATCATATGCATCTCCTTTTGCAGCAAATACCTTCATAGACAATGGATGCTCAAGGCCAGTTTTCCGGCAACGGAATATCAGTGACGATAGCCGTTGCTGGGGAAGAAGATGACGAAGACGAAGGGAAATGGATTTCATTGTGGAAGGATTATCAACGTGAATCGGTACTGGGGAGAGTCATGAAAGAGAATAACTGTCCTATATACTCTACCTATTTATAGATAGACGTCAAGGAGTCCATGTTGAAGTGATTGATATGAAGAATCCTAAACCTAGGGCAGATAACCTTAAGATCATGATCAGGGTTTCAAAAATGGGTGAATCGGATTGACAATCGTCCGTTTCACATTAGAATTGATGGTCACCGTCCGATCCTGATGTCAGATGATTTGAATCGTCGGATTCTGGATTAAATCCCCAAACAGGGAATATTTCATGGATCTACCGATTAATTCTAGGTTTTTGGAGTGATTGATATGTAGAATCCTAAACCTAGGGGAGATAATGTTAAGATCATGCTCAGTTTAAAAAATTGGTGAATCAGATTGGAAATCATCCGATTCACATTGGAATTGGTGATCGCCAATCCCGATTTCAGATGATTTGAACTGTATGGAATATTTCTTGGATCTATCATGTTAAGATTACAAAACTCTTTTTGTCCCTTTTCTTAAGATAAAGGGCCTTTAAGGAGAGTTGAACTCATGATCTCTTAATTGTGAGGTATTGGTACTTGACCAACTTAACTTAGCTATCCTTTGGGATTATACATGCACTTGTCTCTTTTTTTTTTTTTTGGTACAAGCATATACTTCTATTTGACCATAAGCTCTCCGACAAATTGCGCAAAATCATGCGCGATATATTCCACAATAACTTCCCTTTGTCATGCAATAAATCATCACCCACCCAATAAAATCAACTCGTTATTCAATTGCACAACTAGTTGTTACAGTAGGCAAGAGGAAAACTTTCCATGCCCTAACGAAAGCATATCATCAAACATTACCTTTGGAAATGTTGAGCCACCATATTAAGGGAGAAGAAAATTTATATATGTAGTTTGTGGATTAGTTAGGTTGTACCTTCTTAAAAGTAACCTATATTTTCATATCTCCAACTCTTAATAAATTTGTATACACAAAGTTCCCCTTCACTCATAGTGAAAGAGGAATTCGTTCATTATGGGCATTAGTACCGTCAAATGGGCAATGAGAGAAGGGTACTTAATTTCAACCCAAACAATAAGAGGTGTGAGTTGATGATGGGATGAGATTCCCATCACATGGTCATATCACCAGTGCTTGAGGGGATTCTTACTCTCCCCACTCATGAAGGAAAACTTTCACCTATTTCTTTTATTATAAGTTATGTTTCATCTACATGACAATTACATAAATAATACAAAGGTGAAAAAATAATGTGAGAAAACCCACCCGATGTATAATAGACCATTCAGTTCAAATGGGCCAAGAAAATTTGGCTCCTAAATTATTTTAGGGTGCTATATATATTCAAAGGCCTTGTTGATCACTTGTGCCCACCAAATGAGAATGGGAACACATTCTAAAAGCAAGCTTAGGATAATAATAAGGGTAGGGGAATGGTATGTTGTTAGTGTGGGAAGGAATCTCACACTAAGCACAAAAGGGGCATCGCACAGTTCATACATAGGGACCCATGTGTTAGGGAGGAAATAGACGATGAGGGAGCATTGTATTGGTAGATTAGAGTGTTTTTTTTTTTTTTTTTATAAGTTAACATAGAATATATTAAACTAAAAAAATAATAGGATGTAACTAGATCGAAATCCGAGTATATCCAAATGAACAAAGAACAATAAGAATGTACAAAAATACCACAAAAGACCTTAAAACTCCACCTTCAAGGCCATCAGTAGAGCATAAGGATCTCATGATTTGTTCAAAAAGGCCACCTTCGGTAGATTGGAGATCAATTCCCTAATAATAAATACCAATCCCTATTTATACTTAAACCATGCCCAAACCAATTGACAATCAAGTTTTCCACCCAATCCAAGATAAAATTCTTGGTTTCATGCATAAGCCCAAATTCAATTTGCCCCTACTATATAAAATATATAGTTTAGTTTGATCAAGGGTTCCAAACCTTGCTCCTTCTCCCAGGGAGAAGAGACTGAGGACTATAGCTATCCAAAGCTAAAGGTATTGGTTGAACTCTCACAAAAATCAAGTACTTGCGGACATCATGGTTTCACTTTTAGATTTAAAGGTATTAGTTGGTAGGATCAGGGAAAATCTCAATACCAAAGCTTAGATCTTCATAACAAAAAAGTGCACATCACATCAAAAGATTAAGAATATATTTATTTATCTATTTATTTGAGGTAAAAAGATTAAAAATATCTAAAGTGTAATACAATAATCACTATAATGTTGAGACTATGTGCGGTCAATTTTAAATAGAACTCTCTAAATGACACATCTACATGTATACATGTATATTTAGAACTAATATATTCTTTTGTTTGCTCTTTGCCTTATTTCTAAGAAGTATTTAATGCAAAGATGAATAAGAAAGGGTTTTCAAATACATTTTGAAAATAACTTGTCTTTATCAAAAGCTTCATTGTTTTATACATTTTTAGTAACATCTCTGAAATGATAGTATTTATCCTAATTAAAAAGAAAAAAAAATGTATTATATATATTAGAAGTACACAAAAAAAAAAAAAGAAGTATTCCATACCTTGTACATGCGGCAAAAACAGTGGGTGCGAAAAGACTATGCTGCCCTGCACTAAAATCAATTCGATTACAAATTGATACAAGAAACCCAAACTAAATTGAAACTAAATTGTACCAAAACTGAAACCAAATTGAAATCGATATTTTCTTATTAGTTTGATTTTGGTTTTAACATTCCCACATCAAAACCGATTCAAACAAGACCAAAATTACACCGAACGAACCGATTGACACCCCTAGTTTTTTTAACTCCTGAGATAAAATACTCCCTCCTCCCAAAAGAGATTATGTCAATTGAGATGAATCCAACATATTATCTGCTTTATTATTTGCATCAAATGATAACCACTCATAACCAGCGACGTAGGAACACTAAACGCAACTAGGGCTACCACCCCAAAGACCAAACTTGGCCTTGTATTCATCAGTAGAGTTTGTAACACTCTTATGGCTTCAAAGATATCGGAGTCATAATTAGGGTAATACCGCTTCTCCCATTCCATCCAGTGCGACTGTGGCTCATGTTTCCTCTCAGCCATGTTCATGTCATGAATACGCATCCGTAGAACAATCATGTTCTCATCAACTCCTCGGCCACCATAGTCTTCTCTATCATCATATGAATCTCTTTTTGCAGCTAACACCTTCATAGACGATGGTTGCTTCTTACATGGCTGCTCAAGCCCAGTTTTCCGGCCCCGCTGGAATATCGGCGACGATGGACGTTGGCGAAGCAGATGAGGAAGATGAAGGGAAATGGCTTCCATCGTTTAAGAGAGAGAGAGAGAGAGAGAGAGAGAGAGAGGGTTAGAGCTAAATATGAATGGGGAGAGTAATGGAAGAGGTTATCTATTTATAGATAGATGGTGGAGTGATTGATACGAATAATCTTAAACCTAGGAATTGATGGAGAAGGTGGTGAAACCGTGGGGAGGAAAAGACGAATCAGGTTCCTCTCCCCTGTAGTTGGGTGATTACTTGCAGGAGATGGGATCTAATACTTGGTTTCTGCAACCGTGTAATTGGACAATAGAGATGATACCATTTGATTGGTTTAATTGCATGCAGTGAAGTTGCCTAGCTATGATGATTATATGTCCAAATGTACCATCATATTTTTTTCCCATATTTCCATCATTTGGTTCACATTTTCAGTCAATTTGTCCACCATTGGTTATTTTTAAAAATTTTATATCCCAGTTTGTCCCGACTCCTGATCATCTATCTCCATGGGCTCGAATAAGTCCAACTAAAACATAAAATATAAATCTATCAATTTTTTTATTTTTTATTTTTTATTTTTTATTTTAAGTCTATCACTTAATCGGACAAATTGACTGGCTGCCTACACCAAGTAATTAAGCTCCTACTATTTAATTTTTTTTAATGTTTTTTGTTATTCAATCAATTTAAACTTTGATGAATTCCTAAATGAAATTTATTTCTCTATTATATGGATCAAATATAAGGGTTTCAAGGCTTTGGGTGATGAATTTGACAAAATTATTGCACCGAAAACAAATCCATTATTATTAATTCTACCAATCTATGAAAGAAGATGAGAAAAACAAAGGGAAATAGATTCAATTGTTGACTGATATTAGAACGTAACAATTGAAGAATTATTGATGTGAAGATGAGAGAGAGAGAGAGAGAGAGAGAGAGAGAGAGAGAGAGACTACGGCTAAGTAGGATGGGTCAGGTTCTCGTATGATTCTGATTCATATACATGGAATCTAATCCTGTTGTGAATTCTACCTGGATTCCATGTGTATGAATTAGGATCGTACGAAAACCTAATTCACATTCGTAGCTAAGTATGAGTGAGGAGAGTAGTGAAGAAGGTTACTTGTTCAATGTGAAAACCTGTTGAAATATAGAAGTAAAGAAGTCAATGTGAAGTGATTGATCATGAATCTGTTTTGAAGGAGTGGATTATATATATATATATATATACACACATATATATACATAAACCGTAGTACACATTAAAATCAACACTTCAAAGGTAATAATTGATCATGAATTTTCGCCACAGCATGGAAAGTTTTTTTTTGGCCAACTGTAACAACTAGTTAGGAAATTTGATAGCTAGTTGATTTTATTGGGTAGGTGGTGACTTATTGGATGGTTTTAGGGTTATTTTTTTTTTTAGAAACTTATCACATGACAAAGCACAAGCTTATGTTATGCCTTATTTTCCTATGTGTTGAAGTACTTATGGTCTAAAAAAAGCATATGTGTAATTCCAAGGGGTAGTTGATGAGTTGATAATAAGGACCAACACCTCACAATTAAGGATAAACTGAATTTAAAAAAAAAATAATAATATGGGGAAGAATGCGGTATTGAAAGGCTGTTAAAAAATAAAAATTAATAAATCGATCAAATAAGGTCCACTTTTGGCACATCAAATTGTCAAAATTTATCAAATTCATCATCCTATTAAACAAGCAGAAAGATCAAGCAAGACGAAACACAAAAACTAAAAGGGAAACAATTAGAAAATCTCAAAACAATGGCAAGGTTCCTATTCCTGCTAGAATTTGAGCACACGCTATAATTGACATGATTTTTAATTGATTTATTCACAATTGAAATTCAAATTAGTGTTTGTATTTATTATTAGGGAAAATGATCTCCATCCTGCCGGTATCATGTTTCTTCTCATACTCTCTCTCTCCTCTTGACATGTGGGTCCCTAAAAATGTGTGATGCCCTCTCCTACTCTCCTATTAGATTAACAAGGGGAAATTCCATCCTACACCAGCAACATGTTATCTCTTGTCTTTATTATTATCTTAGGCTAGATGTCTCTTTCATAGTTTGAGCCGCCGTGATTAAATAGTTGCAACACATTTTCTGATGGATTTTCAAAGTACGAAGAAAGCTGTCACCATTTAAATCCTATAATGCATTTCCTTGTTTTTTCTTCAACTTGGTGTAGACGGCCAATTTTGTTCAATTAACGCTAACACGGATGAACTCTTTTTTTTTTTTGGGAGAACCCTATAACTCTAAAAGTAAACACACTAATGATTAGATTAGAAAATCTTAGGAATGAGCTTAGGGACGACCTATTTTTGTCTATGGAGGTGATCAGGCGTCGGGAAAATTGGATTATAAAATATTTCTATTGGTGAACAAATTGATTGAAAATGTGAACCAAATGATAGGATAGACATTGAATCATAACTATGCAACATCACTGCATGTAATCAAATTAGTCAAAATGGTGCCATCTATCTCAAATTCAATCTATACGGTCGTGAGATCATATGAATTCATTGGACTAGTCGGGCTGAAGACTTGAATGCCCATCATTAGCCCAAAAAAAAAAAAAAACACTCATAGAGGGTGGAGATCTGTGCCCACCATTTTCACGTGGGGAATTGAATTGCGGCTTGGTTTCGCCGCCTTCCCCATAAATTCCTAGTTTTAGGATTCTTCGCATCAATCACTTCACATCACATCTAAAAATTCATAAATAGGTAACCTCTTTCGACTCTCCCCATTCATATTTATCTCTCTCTCTCTCTCTCTCTCTCTCTCTCTGTCTCTCTCATTTGCTTCCATCCTCATTGACATTCTGAAGGTTTCAATAAGTTGATTTAAACCGTGTAGATTATGGATAAAGAACTAGATAAATTAGTTAATGAAAACCTTGCTTAATCAAGATGCACCATCAGTAAAATCTCTTCTGCCTGGTCTGAAATGTGAAAGTAGTATATATATATATATATAGGTTATTTAAAATGGAATTTTCTCATTTACACATTTTAGGCATCAAATAATTTTTTTTTCTTATAGTATAACATATATTATTTTTTAATTAGGATAAATATTATCATTTCATTCACATGTATATTAAAAAAAATGTGTAAAACAATGATAATTTTTTTATAATGACAAATCATAATATATTTTTGAAAACCCTTTTTTACTCTTACATTAAATAACATTTAGGAATAAGACAAGAAACAATCAAAGAAGTTATCAAGTTTTAAATGCATATGTAGATGTGTCATCATAAAAAAGAAGAAGAAGAAGAAGAAGATATTCTTAATCTTTTAATGTGGTGTGCATGGTCTAAGCTTTGATATTGAGATTGATTCTGATCCTACCAACTAATACCTTTAAGTCAAAAGGTGAAGTCACGACGCCTGCGGGTACTTGATTTTTGTGAGATTAGTCCATCGAGTACATTCACCATCTGATAGCTATAGTATTGAGTCTCTCCTCCCCAAGAGAAGGAGCGAGGTTTGGAACTCTTGATTTTGAACTAAACCATCTCTTTTCTATAGTAGTGGTGAATTCAATTTGGGCTCAAGTGTGAAACCAAAGAATTTTATCAAGGATAAGGTAGAATACTTGATTGTCAATTGGTTTGGGCATGGTTTAAAATCAAATAGGGATTGTTATTTATTATTAGGGAATTGATCTCCAAGCTTCCGGTATCATGCTCCCTTTCACCCTCTATAGCTCTCCTCCCTAACACATGGGTCCATGTATCTAGACAGCATGACGCCCCTTTTGTGCTTAGGGTGAGAGATTCCATCCCACACCGACTGCGAGTCAATCCCCTACTATTATTATCCTACGCTAACTTTCAAAATGTATCCTCGTTCTCATTTAGTGGGTTAATGTGAAAAACACAATGTTGAATAAATAGAGCACCCTAAAATAATTGATGTGCCAGATTTCTTGACCCATTTCAGCTTAACGGTCAGTTATATATCAAGTGGATTTTCTCATGTGGTTTTATCACCTATGTATTCTCATTTGTATAGTATGTCATGAAGACAAAATATAACTTATAATGGTATAAATATACAAAATTTTTCCTTCACAAATGGGGAAAAGGGAGAATCCCCTCATCATTGGTGATATTTTGTGATGTGACAAATCCCATCATCAACTATATATCACCCTCTATTGTTTGAGGTTGAAAGCACCTTTCCCATTGGCCATATGATGAAATTGATGCCCATGATGAAGGTGTTCCTTTCTCACCATGGGTGAAGGGAAACTCGTCCATATAAATATATTAAGAGTTGGATATGAAAATGTAGTTTTTCTCATATAAGAAGGGCTAACTTAAGTAATCAACATACTACATATACAAATTTTATTTTCCCTTAACATGGTGGCCGACATTAAAGGTAACGTTTGATGAAAATTTTTTGCTAGAGCATGGAATGTTTTTCTCTGGCTTACTGTAACAACTAGTTAGGCAATTAGATAACTAGTTTTTTGAGGTTATTGGGTGGGTGATGAATTATTGCATGAAAGAAGGAAGCGATTGTGGATATTTTCCACAATATTTTGTGATTTTTCAAAGAGCTTATGATCTAATAGAAGCACATGCATGTGCATTCTTAAAGGAAATCTCAATTGACAAGGACTAACACCTCATAAAGAGATCCGATGTTCAACTAATTAAATATTCAGTTTTTTTTTTCTGGTAAAATAATTAAATATTCAGTTAGAATCATATAAAAATTCATTTTCGGCGCCAAAAATTTGTTTAGATTGAACAAATTCATTGCTTAGCCCTTTTTTGCTCCATCTTTCGCATTTTTATATTTTGTTAAAAAAATTTCTATCAAAAAAAAAAAAATTGCTAAAATTTTAAGATAAGTTAGTCTAAACACCTAATTTTGTCCAACCTAGTACCGATTAACTCGTAGGAGTGCACACCATAGTTATTAAATTCGGATTCGGGAATTATTCGGATGAAGAATTATTCGGATTAATGCGTTTCATTAATTCAACTATTCGGTCAAAATATCAGTCAAAAAAGCGGAGATGATAAAATTTGAGTTCAGATTCGGATTCGGGAATTATTCGTTTACAAAAATAAAAAGCGGACAAAAAATTCAGATATTATTTTTAATATTTGCAATACTTGTTTCATATTATCTATCTATTATCATATGTACATAACATACAAATGATATAAAAATTAAAATTTTAAACTTTAAAGATAAAAATATTATATTTAGCTCTTTTTTTTTTTTTAAACTCATTTCTTATTACTCAAATAATTGAATCAGAGAAAGAGAAACTGAGAAGGGGGACTAAGCACAAATTCAGCTAGACCCACGTCACCCACCATGCATGTTCACCTTAAAAACTAGAGAGAGAGTAACGATTGTAAAACTTAATCAAACCAAAATGGGGTGAGAGATTTTTTTTTTGTAAAAAAGTGAGAGTAACATTAGAATAAAAAATACATAATAACCGCATTATTTTCTAAAGGCTTACTGGCCTATTCAAGATAAAATTTTTTTTTTACATGGGATAAAGTTTGGTTATAATTTGGATAAAATTCGCTTTGGTCGAATCATTCGTGAATTTTAAAAAAGTCTATAAAAATCAAGAATTTTTATTTGATTTGATTTGGACAGAATTATTCGTGAAATTCGATAAAATTCTATTCGGCAGAATTATTCGTGAATAATTCAGAGAATTTAATAACTAAGTGCACACTAATGATGAGATTAATGTAAAAGTTCTGAAATGACACGAGGGAGACGTTTACTAAGCTTATATTGCGGCCTATCTAAGCCTACGAAGGTCATCAGAGAACATGGTTATAAAATTACTATTAAAAGAGAGAGAAAACTGCCAAGTTACGCAACCTGTCAAGAGTCTTATAAAAAAGAAAAAAAAAAAAGGAAGGTGATTCTCAATTAACATAATAAAGATGAGACCGTCCAAAAGAGGAAAAGAAGATCCGCCACAAAAATTCTACATGGTGGACGGAGACTTGTGGACTTGTGTACACTGTGAAGCTAAAGTAAATGTTGATCTTCAAGATATTTTAAATCCTCTAGGGTGGATGATATATATATATATATATATAATTTGAGGATTAGTTAAGTTGGTTCTTCTTAAAAGGGAAAATTATTTTTTTCCCTTCACCCACGGTGACAGAAGAACCATGGGCATCAGTATTATCTGATGGTCGATGGGAAGGATACCTTCAACCCCAAACAATAAGAGGTCTAAGTACACGGTCACATCACCAGGTTGAGGGGATCCTTTTCCTTCCATTTGTGAAGGAAAACTTTCGTCTATTTATTTTATTATATGTTATGTTTTCCCTACATGATGTACCACATAAATGGGATTACATAGGTGAAAAAACAACTTGAGAAAATCCACTCGATGTATAAGGAACCGTTCAGTTGAAATGGACCAAGAAATTTGGCACTGCTCTATTTATTCAACAGTCACGTTGATCACGTTAACCCACCAAATGAGAACGAGGATACATTCCAAAAACTAGCTTAGGATAATAATAACGGTAGAGGATTGACATGTTGTCAGTTGGGGATGAAATCTCTTACACCAAGCACGAATCATACACATAGACCCACATGGTAGGGATGAGGGAGAGGGTGAGTGGGAGTATGGAGATCAATTCTCTGATCAAAACATTGATGCATTAAGTTTTCTAGTTTATTTTAATATTTAATTCTCAAAAAAAAAAAAAAAAAAAAGAAGGAAAAAAAGAAGCTTATTTGAATTTAATTCATGCACAAACCAATTGACAACCAAGTATTGTACCAAATCCTTGATAAAATTCTTGGTTTCACGGTTGAGCCCAAACTCAGTTCACCTCTACAATATTAAATATATAGTTTAGTTTGGACTCAAGGGTTCTAAACCTCTAAAGGAGGAGAGACTGAGTACTATAGCAATCTGAAGGTTAAGGTATTGGATGAACTCTCACAAAAATCAAATACTTGTGGGTGTCACGTCCTCATCTTTAGACTTAAATTAAAGATATAAGTTTGTAGGATCGGTGCTCAATCTCGACACCAAACCTTAGACCGTCACAACAAAAAATGTGCACATCATATCAAAAAATTAAGAATATCTTCTTCTTCTTCTTTTTTTGGTGGGGGGGATTATCGTCACTGTAATGCATGGACAATCTATGATCAACTTTAAATGGAATTGTTGGTGTATTAGTATTTATCCTAATTTAAAAAAAAATATACCAAAAGGCAAATAAGAAAAATTTCAAATTATTTGATATCTTAATCTTAAGGGTATCAATTACAAAATTCCATTATAAATAATCTATATATACTATTTTCACATTTCAGACCAGGCATATGGGTTTTCGGTGATGGCACATCCAATCAAGCAAGGTTTTCATTAGTCGATTTATCTAGTTCTTTATCCATAATGAACCGGAGTTTAATTCAACTAATTAATCAGTTTTTTTTTTTTTTTTTTTAAGTATAAAAATAGATGTACCAAAATTGTTAAGCATGTGTACCACCATTAGCTTCAGTTACACATAATCTATGAAGCCAAGGAATGGAATATATCCAATCTGTTGAACACATGATAGATTGGGTCTTCCTTGCTAGGGCATCTACAGTACTATTCATGGCCTGTGAAATACAAGAGAAAGAAATTGAAATAAAAGAAGTACATTGATGCCTAATGTCATTAATCAGTTGGAATCATATGACCATGATTCCCCAACCCCCTCCAAAAAAAAAAAAAAAAAAAAAAAAAGAAAAAAAAAAAATCTGAACCCTTCAAATCCCATTACTTATAAATCGTGATATTTATAGGGAAAGTATAACCATCAAACAGTTCCAATTCAAACTAGTACCCCCAACCCCTCTTAAAAAAACAAGAAAACCCTATTTTTTAAAATCTATTTTAAGTTAATCAATTGAGAAAATACTAACTCACATAAAAAGATCTAGACCATGTCAATTGAGAAGAATCCCACATATTATCCCCTTTAGTATTTGCGTCAGATGATAACCACTCATAACCAGAGATGTAGGAACACTAAAAGCAACTAGGGCCATCATCCCAAACACCAAGCTTGGCCTTGTATTCATTAGTAGAGTCTGTAACAGTCCCATGGCTTCAAAGATATCAGAGTCATAATCAGGATAATACTTCTTCTCCCAATCCATCCAGTGCGATGGTGGCTCATACTTCCTTTCAGCTATGTTCATGTCGCGAATTCGCATCCTTAGAACTATCATGTTCTCATCTACTCCTTGGCCACCAAAATCCCTATCATAAGCATCTCTTTTTGCAGCAAACACCTTCATAGGCGCTGGATGGCCAAAGCCAGTTTTCCGGTGCCGGAATATCAGTGACGAGGGCCGTTGGGGAATTAGATGAGGAAGACGAAGAGATATGGATTCCATCGTTGGAAGAGGAAGATTATTATTACCTACGTGAGAGAATGAGTTGCTTAATGTCAAAGCGGAGGGTTGTGTTATGTGAGGTTACCTACTCTTTAATTACCTATTTATAGAAAGAAGTGAAGTGATTGAATTCTAAACCAAAGACTTTGACGGTGAAGGTGGCCAAACAGCCCAAAACCAGTGTGAAAAGACTCCTTCATTTGGCTGCTGCCCGGATTGCTGGCAGCCAATGAAATAGAATTACTCAATTCTCAATTTTTTTTTTATTCTCTATTAAATTTTATTTTTGCAAAAACACTCTTCCAGATTTTATTTCATTACCAGTCAGCAGGGCTGCAACTCAGGCAGCAACTATTCTTATTCTACATACCCCAGTTGCAGAAACTTTCCAATTATCCTTGTACCAAAAGTAATTAAATTTCAAATTTTATTTTGGAAAATATACTAAAATCTAAGAGGGTATTTGTGAATGAAATTTAGTTGTGACAACGAAAGAAATGGAATATTAAAAGGTACTTTAGAAAATACAAAAACCTAAAAGTGTATTTGTGAACCCTAAGGAGAAGTGAATTATTCAATTTCTTTGGCTGCCAATAGGGTTGCAGCTACATGACTGCCACTCGGGTAGTTGCTAAATTTTTTCTGGTATCTAGGAGGTTTGGATCATGTTCTCGAACAAAACTTGGTTGTTGCCTAGGTTGTAGCCAATTAGCTACAACCCTCAGTAGCAACAAGAGGAATGATATCTCAGAGCTAGGGGTGGAAATTTCAGGATATTTTCAAACTTGCCTCTGATTCCATTTCTTTGGTTGCAGCCTTGGCTACAGTGAAATATTTTTCATGCTCCGATACACTTTAATCATTTCCACATGGACTTCACTCCCTTTAGAGACCTATGCTAGTAAAAGAGAGATTGAATGGAGTCCATCTAGCAATGGTAGATATGTACAAGAATGTGATCCAAGCATCGTATTTATGAACCCAAAAGAAAAATGAATTATTCCATTTCTTTGATTATCTACCGGAAATTCCAACAACTTGGTAAGGTTTCCCTTATTGGTTATGCTTTCTGTTCGTCTGATATGGCACCTTTCGGCTTAATTAGTAATTGTCACGGATTAGACAATTGAAATGACACCACTTGATCTAATTATGCGTGAAGTGCCTTCTTAGGATTCCCTATGTCATTGCAACTCGTTAGTTTTGTGATGAAACCAATTAATTAGACTTCTGATTTACAGAGACGTGTTTGAGCTTTCTGTTTTTAATCTCGATTAGACCCATTGTGGTATATCTACGGTTCTTTTGTTTTGTCTTTTCAAGATGATTATAATGGTTTTAACACGTCTATCTATGACTTAATCTTCTTATCAATTTGATGGACTTAATTACGCAGCAAATCACTTTATAGTATGAAAAGAATAGTGGTCGGTTCATGAATGTAAAAACCTGATATGAGAAGAATGATCCAAACAAGCATGTACTTCTTTGATATGCCAAAATCATTTCGATGATTAAGTTAATCTGATGCCCGTCCACATGCGGCACGTGCGGCGTTCCTGTTATTGATTAAGGAGCATAACCCAATTTTTCTGTGTCTTGCTGAGCCTAAAATTGACCCTATTAAATGCCCAAAGAGGTTCTTTGGTTCTCTGGGTTACTGCTCAGATTTTATTCATTACTTTAGAGACGATGCATCTCCAAATATATGGGTCTTCTGGAAGGAGGAGAGGAGATCAAGCGGCCTATGGTTGTTCTCAGTTCTGATCAGCACATCTCAATGTTTATGGAGGTAAATGGTATTAAATTCTTTGTCTGTCTGTCATTCATGCTAACTGTTTTAGAGCAGCTCGAAGACATCTTTGGTGTGATCTCTGTGGCCTAGCTGGTTCGGCAACCCCTGGATTGTAATAGGGGATTTTAATTCTTATTTATTCTCTCATGAGAAGTGGGGCCCTAGAAAACTCAACCATGGCTTGTCAGAGGATTTCTCTTCCTCTATGGATGCTGCCTCTCTTTTTAGTGTTCCTTCCTCTGGGTTGAAATTTTCGTGGACTAATAACAGAAGATTGGGCAGCGCAAGTGTAATTCTTGACCGTCATCTCTGTAACCAGGAATGGATGGATGTTTTTCCAGGGAGTTCTCAATGAATTCTTCCTCATAGCTACTCTGATAATTCTCCCATTGCTTTGAATTGCTATGATGCTCGTCGCCCCATTAATGCCCCCTTCCTTATGCAGAGATTCTGGTCTGAGCATAATGATTTCAAAGTCACTATCCATTCCTCTTGGATGGTCCCAATTCATGGCACTCCAATTTATGTGGTTCTTCAAAAACTGAAGTGCCTAAAATCTCCTCTTCGAGATTGGGCTAGATCGGTTTACCCTCAGATAGGCGTGGAAGTTGGTAATGTAACGCCCCGGCCCCATTAACCTTGCACAATATTGTCCTCTTTGTTCCATGGGCCTCAAGGCTTTAAAACGTGTTATGTCATGTTAAGGAAGCTAGAGGTTATTAACTAGCTCAGTAATCTCTCTCTAGGCGATGCATACCATCACCGATCTCCCAAACCTCCTAGTACTTGTCGTATTTTTGGTGGGGACACCTCATCGGTCTCCCAGCGGGTCTCGTACTTGCCATATTCTTGGGTCATCACAGGTAACAGGACAGTTGTACTTTAATGCATTCAACAGGCAATTGATGTCATGGGTATTGATGAAGACATTTTCAGTCAGGAAACACAAGCTAAAAAGGAGCTAAAGTAGGTGGTTTTACTTCAAGAAAATTTTGGCATGAAAAGTCAAGGGTCAAATGGCTTAGAGAAGGTGATCGCTGCTCAAAGTTCTTCCACCTTTCAACAAAGATTCGAAAAAATAGAAATATGATCAGAGAGCTTTAGAATATTAATGGTGAAATCTTGACTGAAGTAGATGCTATTGGCCATAGTTTGGTATCCATTATGAGGAATTTAGCAAAAAGGGAGTTTCTACTAAACATGACTCTTTATTATCTATCATTTTTGAGATTCTCATTGATATGGATAATGTTAGGCTCACAGAAATTTCTTTAGCTGAAGAGATAAAGAGAGTAGTTTGGGATCTTGATCCTTCTAGTGCTCTACGTCCTGACAGGTTCCTTGGAGTTTTTTACACCACCTGCTGGGATATAGTAGGTAAGGATGTATGTCATGCTATTCAAAATTTTTTTAATGAGGGGATTATTACTAAAGGAGGTAATAGCAACTTTCTTACGTTGATCCCTAAAGTGGACAACGCATGTAAAGTGGGTCAATTTCGTCCAATTTGTCTGGGGAATTTTTTCCTAAAATTAATTCCAAAGATTATGAGCACCAGGCTGAGCTTTCTCCTTCACCGCATTATATCCTAAGAGCAAGGTGCATGCTAGAAAGGTAAAGTGATTTTTTCTAATATTGGAGTGGCATCAGAACTTGCAAACATGGTCTTAAAAAAAATGTCATGGAGGTTGCATAGGGATAAAGCTTGACACGCAGAAAGCTTTTGACACCTTGGAGTGGAGTTTTTTTTTTTGCAGTTATGGAAAAGTTTGGTTTTAGCCAAACCGGGATAAGATGGATTGAGGGAATTCTAATCTCAACTAGGATATCTATTCTAGTTGATGGTGGTCCTATGGGATTCTTTGGCTTTGAGAGAGGTTTTCGTCAAGGGGATCTTCTATCTCCCATGCTATTTATCTTGGCTAAAGAAGCTTTGTGTCGTGGTCTTAGAAATCTCAGAGAAAGGGGCAATTAAAGCCGATTCCAGGTCCAACGTCTGTCTACACGCCATCTCATCTTTTTTATGTTGATGATCTCTTGATATTTATGAGTGCAGATTTGAGAGGTGTCAAATGTATTAAAAATTTCCTGGATCTGTAACAAGATTTTTCAGGGCAGCACATCAATCTTGATAAAAGAAAATTATTTTTCAGCTCCATTCTAGTTGATCGAAAGCACAGGATTAAGAACATGTTTAACATCCCCAGCTGTGACTTTCCTATGCAATACTTGGGTGTTGAAATCTGTAAAGGCTGAGATAAGAAGGAGATGATTCTCCCTTTGATTGATAAGTTCAAAGCCAGACTTGCAGGGTGGAAAGGAAGACTCCTTTCCTTGGCAGGGAGAGTGGAACTGGTAAAGACAGTTATATGTAGCATTCCTTTACATAATTTCCTTGTATACGTATGGCCAGCTTCATCTATTGCTAAGATGGAACGATGGATCAAGATCTTTATCTGGAGTGGAGATGTGGAGACCTCAAAATCAATTAAAGTAAAGTGGGATAATGTTTGCAAGCCAAAAAATGAAGGAGGCCGGGGCATACGCCGATTGAGACATCAATTTTGCATTGCTTGAGAAATTTTGTTGGTATATTTGATCTAACACTTCGGAGCTTGCTCGGTTTCTTAGAGCTTGTTTATGAAAACTAAGGGGCACATTAAGAGTTATGTGCTTTCTTCTTCTATTATTTCTGGTCTTCGAAAGGTTTGGGATTTTGTTTGTGATGCGGAGCGGTGGATTGTTGGGGATGGATCCAACATTAAATTTTGGTATGATCGCTGGGCTTATGCTTCTTGCCTAATTGATGAAATTAATTCCCTTGATTCCATAGTTTGCAACCCTTCATCTTTAGTCTCTGATTTTATTCATGATGGTAATTGGTTATCCCTATGCTTCAATCTTTGCTTCCCCAAATCGATTGTGATCTAGTTGCAAGGATTCCTATCCCATCTGTGGTTGTGCAATGACAGTCAAGCATGGTCTTTTACTGACTCAGGGAATTTCGCTGTTTCTTCAGCTTGGGAAAATTTAAGACATAGAAAACCTGTAAAGGGTTGGTGGCGCATGATCTGGAAGCAAAATCTTCATCCAAGATTCTCTATTTTTGGATGGCGCCTAGTACAAGGATGTCTTCCAACTGATGACTTGATTTCAATGAAATCTGTTCCTCTTGCTTCCAGGTGTAGTCTATGTTGCAAACGTGAGGAAAGTTTCAAGCATCTATCTTTGGCTAGATAGATATATGCTTGTTCCTATCCCATATAGTTTCAAGGATCTCCTTGCTGAATTATTTTGACCAAAGGTGGAGTGGTTTTCTTTCAATTGAAAGCATTTTCTCATGGTGGAAGAGAAAATCAAGGACTGTGAATTGTCATAAGTTGTGGCTTCCTTTGGTAATTCTAGTCCCTTTCCACATATGTGCAGAGAGAAATCGAAGAAGATTTGATGGTCATGCCAGGACAGTATATCAGATCCATAATAGCATCTTGAAGGACCTCATCGACTTCTCTTCCACTAACCCACTGCAGGTTAAATCGGCTGCTGATCTTCTACTGTCCAAAAAGCTTAACATCACTACCTCTTTACCGCGTGCTAGGCACATTCAAGAATTGTTTTGGGTTGCCCCAACTAATGGATTTCTCAACATGAACATTGACGGATACTCTATTGGAAATCTAGGTTGTTCTAGAGCTGGCGGTATAATTAGAGATGAGAACGGATCCAATCTGGATTGCTTTGCTATTTATGAGGGTGTTGATTCCAACTTCATGGCAGAATTTGCTGCATTTTTTAATGGTCTGAAATGTGTGGTTGGGAGAGGTTATGATAAACTATGGATCGAGAGTGATTCTCAATTTGTGGTGAGCTGCATCAAAAACGATAAAATCCCTTGGTGTTTTCAACAGAAATGGAGATTCTTTTAAACGATACCTGAACAGTTTTGAATGGATGATATCTCACTATTACAGAGAGATAAATTCAGTTGTTGATAAGTTGGCAAAGCATGCTGCTACAAAGTGCAACTCAAATATATGGGACACTGCCCCGGGTTTTACTCTATCTGACCTTCAATTGGATAGTCAACATAGGCCTAGATTCCGGTTCATGTAATCATCGTTTGGTTTTGATTTTGCTTTATTTTTTTTCTCTACTGATGGCAATGCCGAAGGTGGAGTAAGATCTCAAAGAGATCCATGTATCATTAATTTTTTCTATAGTAATACACTTTTGCTTACCATTGGCCAAAAAAAAAAGGATGCCTGTCCAAAGTGTACTTAATAAATTATATATACCTTGTCTTAAACGCGGAATATATGAGTTTTTTACTATTTAAAAAACTTATTTTGCTGAGAGCAAATCAGGTTCTCATAGGAGAACCAATCTAAGATCAAGGATCTCGTACGATATTGATCCACAGACATGGAATCCACACAAGAAAATCCTTGTGGTGGATAGCATGGGTGGCGGTGGGGGTGGGTAGGGGTGTCAAGCGGTCAGACTGGGCCGGTTTCGGTTGGGCCTAGTGGAGCTCGACCAATTTCTAGGGCCTACACCATGAACGCATGTTTAGCTAAACTGGCTTAGCTAGGGCTGACATGGTACAATTGATAATCGGCCAGTTGATCTCAGGCTTTAATCGTGCTGTCATAAATGAGCCTTAACCGGACTACAAATCTATTTAACTTTAAACGGGCTTTAAATAGCCCTTCTTTAAAATTAGTCTCTTAAATGGGTTTGAGGGTGAATATTAATCAAATGAGACAGAGATGGGCATAGCAAAGAAATGTCCTATAGTTTAAATGGATTAAGCCGAAGATGGGCTTAGCAGTTAAGTTTTTAAACTACTCAATTTTTAACCCACGAAACTCAAATCAATTGAACTATGTCTGTACAATCCAAGTTTAGCAAGTTCAAATCAATTAAACTACGCCTGAAAAAGATGAATGTCAAAAAACAATCACCACCATCTTAATTATATGTATCACAATAGCCTTAGCACTGAATACAAGTAGTTTAAAAAAAAAAAAAATCCAAGTAATATTAAAAGGGTTGGGCTAGGCCAAGATTAAATGAGTATGCTTAAGTTAGGCTTATAAATGTGTCGGGTCGATCAGTTGTCCATCGGGCTAGGTGGTTGTATCGTGTATTACCTATATATAAAAATCTTGGGCTCGACATGTTTATTAATTGAGCCATAAACGTATCAAGTTTGATTGGACCTATCAATGTGGGCCTAAAATAGACAAATCTGATTCCTTTCCAACGACTACACCCCCTAACCATCCTCCAACGATCCATCTAAGGGTTAGGAGCGCTTGATCACGTATCTCAACACTTAGGGATACGTGTCCAAATACTCTCAACCTTAAATGGAAAAAGACACCCCTAGATGTAGGAATGGATCAATACCCTTCAATAAGTGAGAGAGTATTTTAATTGTCTAAAACATATCGTACCATCCTGAGCGACACATGGAATCCCTACAAGGAAAAGGAGTCTTGTGGTGGATTGGATACCATGGGAGAGAGACGCTTTAATAATTGAGCGAGAGAGAGAGAGAGATCAAAACCTCAAAAACCTCAAAAACAGTTTGAAATGGAACCAAGTTTTGAATTATAATTATCAGATATCTTTCATCTTACCATCGTCGTCAACATATTTCATCGACATGGAAAAAATTTAAGGCTTCACCATGACGCTCCTGATGAGCCTAACCTTCCAGTCGTCCATTCGCATGGATGTGGATGAATATGCTTCCGGGATGGTGATCCCAGCAGTACCAGTACCAGCACCGGAACCGGCGCCGGTGCCGGCGCCAACAACACTATCAGAAAACCAACTGGATTCTGATTCTGAGGAAGCAAAATCAATATTGTTGCAAGGCCACCATTACTTTTGCAGCTTCAGGTGCCTCTTTGTAGATCTCATGGTCCCCAGCTCTTGTATTACTGATACCCAAATAAGATTATTCTTACGATATTCCTATGAAGTTGCCTTCCAAATAATTGACTTGGAGCTCAGGTTCATGCACGATACACTCTTCACCAAAACCCCTGTCATTCGAACTTACCTAGCCTGCAGTTTACGACTCCTTAGAATTTCTGTTCTCTTTTACTTAATAGTGACTATTGTGAACAAGTGGGTCGTTAATGTTTCAATGGTCTACCAAATATCCTTCTATTTGGTTTGTTGGGCTCTTTTTCAAGAGATGTTCGAAGTCATTCAAATGCTTTTATCAGAATGGACTGTTGTGTGGATGAATAATCATCACAACTTCAAGTGGATTTCAAGGTTAATCATGGAACTCATCCTTTCCTGTAGATTGTTTGTTTCTAAAATCAACATTGCCAACATATGTGGAGTGGGCAGAGTAACTTCTGAGACAGCAGCAACAACAACAACAAGATGGTGGTATAACAAAAGCATGGCTCAATATAATCTATTGAGCTTTTGCTTCAAAGATGAGCCAACAATGTTCAAAGTACTCCTACATCTCTCTTCTTGGGGAAATCAATTCATGAGTGGTGTATGGGTCGAGATGCCGTCATTTTCTGCAAGCAATTGTGATGGTGGAGAGTTTCTTACCAATATTTGGCTTTTGATGGCTCATCTTGGTATGACACAGCAGTGCTACACACCAATGGTCATGCCACAGACTATATCGTAGAAGAGAGAGGTACTAAGAATAACACTTATTTCTACATATTTCTTTGTGGGACTAATTAGGTCATTATTTATTTCTTTACTCTAGTTATTGGTCTTTCTTTAGTGGTATTTGACCTAAAATGGTTCCATGCATCTTATTTATAACATTCTGATGGTTCTTTATACTCTTTTTTTTTTGGTGGCAGATCTTAGGGGAGACGGCTCCATTTACATTTCCTCCCTTGTTTATGATGACAACAATGAACTAGCATCAACATGATCAGGATTCAGGACTACTTGGGGATTTGTACTAAGATTGGCCGGCATTGAGTTCATCTGATTCTTGATGAATCAGAATCAGCAGAGACCAACCGGTTCGATCCCCAATTCTGGGTTTGAAATCCTTGATTGTACGCCTCCTTTTGTTCTATTATAAAGCTGTGAACTTGAAAGTTTAAAACCGGAATTTCCATTTCCATTTCTATCTATATGGAGTTCTGTTTCATTTCCAGTTTCACATTACAGATCTTGAATACACCACCAGAAATGTATCTGTTAGTATGTCAAAAGAAATTAAAGGAGAAGCTCCCAGAAATGCTTGTTTGAATCGATTCTGATGCGATAGTTATACACCATAAACAGATCAGATGGGTCGTTGAAATAGAGTGTGTGTGAAATTAAATGTGAATCCTAAGCAAGCCTGCCTGCCTTCCTTCCTTCATTCCTTCCGTCCTTCCTTCCATCATCGACGAAACCTAGGTTCGTGTCAATCTCAGAGAAATAATCCCCAGTTATCCCCAACTTAACCCACTGCAATAATTCATGGAGTACGGTTGAGTGTAAGAAAGCTCGGGAAATCAACTAGATACTGCTTAAAAATGCCGGGAAGGTGATTGCAAGTGGTTATTTAAATCCTTCACCAAAATATGACAACCAAACTTAGCATGTGTTGGATTCCTATATCATTAGAAAATATTTGGAAATACAGTCTTTTTGATGTCTTGTGCAAAGATATTAAATACTCGGATACGCTGTATTATCTTCCCAAACTTTGAACCCATTAAACTAAACTAACTCAAACCAAACCCGAATCAAACCAAACCTATCTAAACTAAGCCTAAATCTATGAAAACCATTAATTTATAAATAAAATACAAGCTATAGGAACCGAAAAAAAAAAGAAATTTACATCCACAACCCTCGCGTTTCGTTTATTACAAATAAACCCCATGAAACTAACATTGTTAATGAATTTGAGTCTTAAATTGTTAAGTTATGCAATATATTCATTAATGACCGTATTACCTTTATTAATGTATTTTGACCTTTTTACCCTTTCAAAACAAAACCTCATTCTTCCATCTCACCTCTTTCTTCTCCGATGACCTGAACCTGTCATCTCTGGCGGACTGCAAGAATAATATCTACAATCCTATGACTTTCAGGTAGCAATCTCTCTCTCTCTCTCTCTCTCTCTCTCTCTCTCTCTCTGTGGATTCCGATTTGGTTTTTGATTTTGAAGTATGGTGTATGTCGCTTAATTTGGCGATCAAGTATGCGGATATTATTTACTCTCTTGTGTTGTAGGTAAATCGAATTGAACCTGTATGTGGGTATTACTTATTCCAAGTGATGCAATTTTGCAACAATTCCAATCAATGGAGCAGTATTGTAGATGCAAGCCTCAGGCTGCCTGTAATCACCACGTTTGTCCCATAAATGATTTCTTTAAATTAGGACCACCAACTATTCAAATGCCCACCCTCTTTGGATGTGTCTTTGGATGTGTTCTTGGAGAACTCAATCTATGTGCACCCATCTTCATGGGTTTAGGATAAGAACTGATTCATAGGCCTTCATCTTGCTCTCTAAATTATTTGGTTTCATACAGAAATCCCCATCAACGTCAGTACTTTGACAATTTCTTGGAGAACTCCTCCAATGGCAGATGGCTCTAATTTGCTGGTCTTCAACACCTTCAATCCTCAAACTCAAATGCAACTACTTCTAGTTTTTTTCTTTAAGGGGGAAATCGGATCTGTTGATTTTTCATGTGTTGATCGTTGTGTTCTCTAAAATCATATCTATCGGTTTTTGGTTGCATATTCGTTCAAGGATTCAAAAGTTTGATCTTTGAGAGTAAAAGAGGGGAAAACAATGAGAAATTTAAGGCTTTAGTTCAAAACTCGTTCTAGGGTCAAAAAAGTATTTTTCATTTCTAAACTAACAGTGTTAGGCTTTATGGGTACGTTAGATATTTTGGGAAATTTAGGATGGCATTTCAGATAGATTTTAAAAATAGGGGTGGTACAAGATAATTTTCCTTTATATTATTATAACTTATGTTTTATCTACACGACATATCATATAAATGGGAATACAGAGGTGAAAAAACAACATGAGAAAATCCACTTGATGTATAACTGACCATTAAGTTGAAATGGGTCAAGAAATTTGGCACATCAATTATTTTAGGGTGCTCTATTTATTCAACATTGCATTGTTCACATTAGCCCATCAAATGAGAATGAAGATACATTCAGAAAGCTAGCTTAGGATAATAATAAGGGTAGGGGATTGACACGCAGTCAATGTAGGATGGAATCTCTAACCTTAAGCACAAAAGGGGCATCATGCCGTCTAGATACATAGAACCCATGTGTTAGGGAGAAGAGCTATAGAGGGTGAGAGGGAGCATGATACCGGAAGCTTGGAGATCAATTCCTTAATAATAAATAACAATCCCTATTTGATTTTAAACCATGCCCAAACCAATTGACAATCAAGTATTGTACCCCCACCGAATAAACAAAAAAAAGTTATTGTATCCCATCCCAAATAAAATTCTTTGGTTTCACACTAGAGCCCAAATTGAATTTGCCACTACTATAAAAAATAGATGGTTTAGTTCATAATAAAGAGTTCCAAACCTCGCTCCTTCTCCTAGGGAGGAGAGGCTGAGTACTATAGCTATCAGATGGTGAAGATACTCGTGGATTACTTTCAGAAAAATCAAGTACTCGCAGTCATCGTGGCTTCACCTTTTGACTTAAAGGTATTAGTTAGTAAGATTAGGCTCAATCTCAATATCAAAGCTTAGACCGTGCACACCACATTAAAAGACTAAGAATATCTCTTCTTCTTTTTTTTTTTTTTTTTTTTTTTTTTTTTTGTAGGTGGGGTGTAAAAAGATTAAGGAATTTTAATTTTTAATAAAATGATCACGATACTATTCGAAATGTATTTGATCATTTTAAATGAAACTATCTAAATGACACCTCTACCTATGTATCAAAAACTTAACACCTTTTTTTGACTATTCCTTGTCTTATTCTCAGAAGTTATTTAACGTAAGAATAAAAAATAATTTTTAAAAATATATTATGATCTGTTATTATAAAAAAATTATCATTGTTTTACTTTTTTATTTTATTTTATTTTATTTTTTTGAGCATACGTGTGAAATGATAATATTTATCCTAATTTTAAAAAAATATGTTATACTGAAAGGAAAACAATTGCAAATTATTTAATACCTAAAAGTTGTAAATGACAAAATTCCATTTTAAATAATCTATATATACTACTTTCACATTTCAGACCAGGCTGATGGTGCATCCTGATCAAGCAAGGTTTTCATTAACTGATTTATCTAGTTCTTTATCCATAATCTACACGGTTTAAGTCCGCTCATATGAGAGAGAGAGAGAGAGAGAGAGAGAGAGAGAGAGAGAGAGAGAGATGAATGGGGAGAATGGAAAGAGGTTATCTATTTATGAATCTATAGATGGGATGTAAAGCGATTGACGCGAAGAATCCTAAAACAAGGAATTGATGGGGAAGGTGGCAAAATTAAGCCCCAAGCCCCGGAGAGCGGATCACGAGCAGATGATTCAAACTATTGGCACGGTAAATAGGTGTCATGGGTCCAACCTCCTTACTGAGGTAACATTCTATTAATTTTTTTATTCAAAATTTTAAATATTTTTTATTTTCCCTACTTTTGAGGAATTTTAAATTATTCAGATTTTATTAACATTTTTTTATCTCCTCTATTTGTGGGGAGTTTCAAATCGTGGATATCTTCCACTTCTCTTTAGATATATATCCCAATCATCACTTTGTTAATCATGTGTGACTGAAAATCATTACAAACAGTGTTATAGTAATCGGACTTATCAACCCATCTCCCCTCATTTGTCCCACTTTAATTGGAATTAAAATGTCAAAAAAACAATCTCTTAAGATAAACTATTACCAATTTTCATTATTTATATATATATATATATAAAATCATTAGTTATATATGATCAACAAAGTGATGGTTGAGAATCTTAATAAGAGAGAGAGACGTGAAAGATATTCACGATTTGAAACTCTCCACAAATAGAGGAGATAAAAAAGGTTAATAAAATTGAATAATTTCAAATTCCTCAAAAATAGGGAAAATAAAAAAAAATTTTAAAGCAAAAATAACGGAAGGTTACCTCCATAAAGAGGTTGGACACAGGGCACCTATTTACTGTACGAGCAGATGATTTAAACTGCTCGTACGAGCAGATGATTCACTCTCCCAAGCCCCGTATCAATTCCCCACGTGAAAATGGTGGGCACAGATCTCCACCCTCTATGGGTGTGGGTACCATGCTTTAGAGGCGGGTATCACACCCATGGAGGGTTGAGATCCCCCAACTCAAGGAAACTAGGGAATAGTCTATCTGGAATCGGTAAGTAGCTGTTAAGAATTATAATTTGTTTTTCCATTAACGATGGGCCTCTAACTGTAACGATTCTGTTTTTTAAACTTGATTCTGTGTCTGGCATAATTTTTTGGAGTTATTCTGTGTCTTAAATGTTGTATGGTAACACAAAAAGAAAAATGATTTTGTAACCTAGAAGAAATAGAAACCTGTATGGTTCACACTTGTTGAATTATTCGTCATTTCCTTCATAGTCATCATAATAAGTAGAGATCTGTAGAAAACCCCTATACTCTAAAACTTCACTTCATCATAATCAGTGAAAGAAATATATGCCTCCTCACGATAAAGGATAAGATCAAAACAAAAGTTTCAAATTGAAGCTTTAACCAATTGGAGGGTTTAAGCCCATTGCAAAGTGAACATACAAGTTCAGAATTTATTTTCATAGATGGTGCATATGATCCTTTTAATTGGCAGTTCTGTTTGATATGTTTTTTGGATAAACACAGTGACAAACAATCATCAAGCACATGTTGGATCTGAAAGAACTATCTCAACACTAGACGAAGAGATTCGGGGGATTGGAGAAGCCATTAATCTTATCCTCAATATGATAGTTTTGAGAAATGACCTTGGTCAGCTTTTAGTTTATCATTTGATAATTAAGAATACTCATATAGATTTCTTCTTTCTTCAAGTAATTTAAGTATGCTGATTTAAGTATAACAAGGAACGTGTGGTGGATTATTTTTCTACATATATGCAATAGTTGGATCAGCTAGATGATACCGGTTTCTGCCAACCATATTCCAACTGTAAAAGACTGCCACATGCATTAAAAATACTTCCAAAAATATATTTATTCAGATGACAAACACCCATAGAAAGCATATCTTTGAAAAATCACAAAAAATAGAACTCAAAACCCTTCTGAGCTAGCCTAGAAATCATTGAACCCGATGAAATTAAATCATTTTCTGCCATCTTATCAGTGACAATTAATGCATCATCAATCTGATCAAGCTTTGTGTTCATTGCTACTAGAGCATTCTGTGCAATAAGATGACACTCAAATTCTGAATTCAAGACATAGGCATGCAATTGCCTCCCGAGCTTAACATCAATAAGACCTGCACATGCTCTTAATATGCTTCCAAAGATGAAGTGATCTAGTAGAGAACCTGATCATCGCATTGCTAAAGATGTTTTCAATGGCTCCTCCTCTTCATGATTCTGCGAATTACCACCAATCATTGAAGTCCAAAAAACCTTATTTCTTTAGGGCATTTCATAGAACACCTTCCAAGCATCTTTTAGATACCCACATTTCCCATAGATATTGTGGATATGATTCTGAAGAATAATGTCATGTTGAGAACAAGAGTTCAGAAGATGATCATGAAATTTTCTACCATAATCTAGAGATTTCAGAGTCAAACACCCAGAGATCCTCGACCTCGCTCTCTCTAGAACAACAATAAAGTTGTCAACTAAAAAAAAAAAAAAATAGCAGGGAGAGAGAGAGAACGAGTGAGAGTGTGAGAGAGAGAGGGACCGATTGCATCGCCTTGCCATCGACAAATCAAAGACGATGAAGGAAGTGGGACTTCTTGCTCTTCTTTCCTCTCCTCCTCTGATTGTTCCAAGAGAAAAGTATGTTTAGGGTTTACAGTACCCTTGAATTCAATGGATTGTTATGTTTTGAGTTCAAATTCCAGTTTTACCCCTGCTTACTTAAGTGAGGCTCTTGATTCTGCGCCTTTTGCTCAGAATCAATTCTGAGTGTGAGAAGCTTGCCTTTATATTTCAAAAAAGGACTCTAAAATCTAAAAGTGTCCGGTTCATTTCAAAAGACAAGAAATTGAATCAGACTTACCATACAGTTTTTACCCCATTTCTATTCCCAAAAATTAAAAAAACAACAGAATCTATTTTTTAGAATGTTACAGTACAGAGCCTAAGTCTTTGGCATGACTAATTCTGTAAATTGATATGACCCCACAACCGTATGGGAGCTAAATGACACCTCTTTGATTAACATATGCAGTGAAGTTCCCTAATTATGATTCAATGTCCTTATGTATCCTATTATTTGGGTCACATTCACATTTCAGTCAATCTGTCCACCAATGGCATTTAAAAAATTTTATAACCTAGTTTGTCCTAACTCGTGATCACCACCATAGACTAAAATTGGCCCAACTAATGGTTAGAATATTAGTCCCTACGCCCATTCCTAAGAATTTCTAATCTAATCATTATTGTGTATGTTTTTAGAGTTTATTAGTTTCACCTAAGAAAAAAAAAAAAAAGAATTTATCAGTATTGGATAAAATTGGTTGTCTACACCATAGTTAGCAAATTTGGATTCGAGAATTATTTGGGTAGAGAATTATTCGAAATAATTCGATTGGTTAATTTAAGGATTCGGTCAAAAAAGCGGACAAAATAAAAATTGGAGTTGGATTCGGATTCAAGAATTATTCGATTAAAAAAATAAAATTCGGGCAAAAAATTTGGATATTATTTTTATAGTTTATTATATATTTTTTATTTATCAAGTTATTAACTTGATTTGTATACTTAGAAAGAGCAAATTACTTTATACAATAAAGTAAAAAACTATGAAAAAATTGTCATTGAGCGATGGAAGCAATGGTTATTGTAATCTAATTTCTACTCATGAAATAGATTAGACCCCAAAACACTGAAAACAAGATTACAACTATAATAAAACAAATAAATAAATTGACCATAAAAAATTTTCACTATCCTTTTGCTTGGGTTCACAAGACCCATATTGCATTAGGACGCACTAATTTTTCACAATTAAAGCAACAATATAAAAGAAGGTTGATTGATACGGCGATATGAATCTATCCTGGTCCCCCGGAACCTCAAATTATCCATCAAGGCTTGATATCTCCCCTATCTTGGGATGAACTGATGAAGTTATGAGAAAGAAATGAAACAAAGAATAGATTTGTACGATTGCTACAAAAGAATTAGGTGGAGGAAAAAGATGGGAAGAAGGAGGTGAAAATTTGGGGGAGAAGAAGATAAAAAAAAAAAAAAAAAAAAAAACTATTTCGGTGGTGGGTACCGTGGGTTTCATATATGACGTTTTGTTTGTTTGTTTTTTTTTTAATACTGTTTAAGTGGACCGAATAATTCGGTATAATTCGATTCGGCCCGAATTATTCGCGTTTTAAAATCAAATTAGTAAAAAGCGTGTTTTTTTTATCGAATTTTATTTTTAATTTGGATTCGGTCAGAAATTTTGATTTAATTTGAAAAAAGTCTGTTCGACCGAATAATTAGCGAATTGTTTGACCGAATAATTCACGAATTATTTGGCCGAATTGTTAACTAGGGTCTACACCAAGTTAGAGAGAGAAAAAAAAAAAAGAAACAATACACTACAAGAAATAAGCTCAAAAATTGTTATAATTATCGCAATTGAATGGTAAAATAAAAATTGCCACCATTTTAATGGTGACAGTTTTTTCTTACGTTGAAAATCCATCAGAAAATGTGTTGCAACTATTTAATCACGATGGCTCAAATTAGGGAGTACACATCTAGCCCAGGATAATAATAAAGATAAGAGATAACATGCTATTGGTATAGGATGGAATTTTCCCTCGCTAATCTACTAGGAGAGCGGGAGAGGGCATCACACATTTCGAGGGACTCATGCGTCAAAAGGATAGAAAGTACGAGAAGAAGCACGGTACCGGCAGTATGAAAATCGCTTTTCCTAATAATAAATACCCACACTTATTTGAATTTCAATTGTGAACAAATCAATCCAAAATCATGTCAATTATAGTGTGTGCTCAAATTCTAGCAGGAACAGGAAACTTGCCCTGGTTTTAGATCTCTAACTGTTCTCCCTTATTTTTGTTGTTTCATCTTGCTTGATTCTTCTGCTTGTTTCTCTCCCCCCACCCCCATCAAAAAAAAAAAAAAAAGGGTTGTTTCCCCTTTTTTGATGGATGTAGAAAGGGGAAGTGTTCTTTGTCTGGGAGTGGCTCGTGTGGCTCTTACGCTTGGGAATTTTTTGGATGTTTCCCCTCTTTCTTTGTCTGGGAAATGTTCTTTTTCTATACTTTCTTTAGTGTTCTTTGTCTGAGAGAGGTAATTTATTAAAAAGAAACAAAACTACACACAAGAAAAAAAAAAAAATTCTCATGAAAGTTCTCTGTCTAGGAGTATGGTTCTTACACCTGCAATTCTTGTGTTCGTTTCTCTCTACACCTTATTGGAGAAGGAGAGAGATAGACATAGCGAGCACTCGCGAGGCCACACTCCCTAATTGAGAACACTTTCTTCAACTTTATTTTGTTATTTGGGATCCATTCTTCTTGGATTACCTGTCTGTTTCTTTTCATTGTAAGACTCTTGACAGGTTGTGTGTTCTTTATCACTAGTAATAAAAAGGGAAAAGCAATTGCCTGATCACATCCAAGGGCTCAAATAGCGCATTTAAGCTTGAAAACAAGTCCCTCGGGTCATTCAGGACTTCTGGTTTAATTTCATCATTTGTGTGTAGACTCTAGATTTCATGTATTAGGCCGGCCAAAATTAAGTATCTACTAATTTATCTTAAAATTTTAGCAAATATTAAAATGTGAATGATAGGCCAAATAAGGGCTACATGATTTGGACAATGACTTTGATAAATTTTGACAAAATTGATGTGCCAAAAATGGACCCTTATATGATTGATTTATTTATTTTTATTTTTAATGGCCTTTCAATACCACATTTCTTTTCTTTTTTTTTTTTTTTTTTAACTTATGATCACGTAATTGTGAGGTTTTGGTGTTTATTACCAACTGAGCTACTCCTTGAAATGACACATATGCTTTTATTAGACCATAAGCCCATTGACAAATCACAAAATAAGGCACACCATATTTAATAATAACTTGCTTTTGTCATGCGAAAAAAAAAAAAAGCAATAAGTCACCACACACCCAATAAAATCAACTAGCTATTAAATTGCCTAGTTAGTTGTTACAGTAGGCTGGAGAAAAACTTTCCTTGCTCCAGCGAAAGCTCATCATCAATTATTACCTTTCAAGTTTTGATTTTAATGGAGGCAACTTTTTTTTTTATTGTAATTTGTGGATTTGTTAGGTTGGTCCTTTTTAAAGGGGAAAACTATTTTTTCATATCTTGAATTCCTAATATATTTATATGAATCAAATTTCTCTTTATTCGCGCTCATCTTTCACCATGGGCAGCATTAGTACAGTTAGATGGCCAATGGGAAGGGTACCTTCAACCCTAAACAATAAGAGATATACGGTCACATCACCAGTGTTGAAGGGATTCTTTCTCCCTCACTTGTGAAGGAAAACTTTTGTCCCTTTGTATTATTATATGTGATGTTTTGTTCACATGATCTACAACATAAATGGGAATACATAGGTGAAAAAACAACTTGAGAAAATCCACTTGATGTAAAAGAGACCGCACAGTAGAAATAGGCCAAGAAATTTGGCACTGCTCTATTTATTCAATGGTCACGCTGATCATGTTATCCCACCAAATGAGAACAAGTATACATTCCAAATGATTATTCAGATGATGGATTTGATCAATTTTGACAAGCAGAAAAAAGGATATAACTTTGCATGGCCTTCCAATATCACATTTCTTCCTCACAAATTGCGCAAAATCATGTACAACATATTCCACAATAGCCTCCCTTTGTCATGGAATAAGTCATCAGCACACCCAATAAAATCAACAAATTATTTAATTGCATAGCTAGTTGTTACGGTAGGCCAAAGGAAAAATTTTCATGCTCTAGCGAAAGCTTATCATCAAATATTACCTTTTGAAATGTTAAGCCACTATATTAAGGGAAAAGAAAATTTATATATGTAGTTTGTGGATCAGTTAGGTCGGCCGTTCTTGGAAGGAAAACCTATTTTTTCATATTTCCAACTCCTAATATATTTAAATGGACAGAGTTCTCCTTCACCCGTAGTGAAAGGAGAATTTATTCATCATGAGCATAATTACCATCAGATAATGAATGAAAAGGGTACTTTCAACCCAAACAATAGGAGATGTGAGTTGATTATGGAATGTGAGTCCCATCACTTGGTCTCATCACAGATGCTGAGAGGATTCTTTCTCCCCCAACTTCCTTTTTATATTATTATAGGTTATATTTTGTCTATATGGCTACCACATAAATAGGAATGCATAGGTGAAAAAATATTATGAGAAATCCACTCGATGTATAATAGACCATTCAGTTGAAAGGGCCAAGAAATTTGGCTCGTAAATTATTTTAGAGTGCTATCTTTATTCAATGGTCAGGTTAATCATGTTAGCCACCAAATGAAAATGGGAATACATCCTAAAAGCTAGTTTAGGATAATAATAAGGGTAGGGGACTGATATGCTGTCAGTGTGGGATGGAATCTCTCACACTAAGCACAAAAGGGGCATCACACAGCTCACATACAATGACTTACGTGTTAGGGAGGAGAGAGAGAGGAAGAGAGAGAGATAATTATACCAGCACATTGGAGATCAAGTCCCTAATAATAAATACCAATCTCTATCTGAACTTAAACCATGCCCAAATCAATTGACAATCAAGTTTTCTACCTAATCATGGATTAAATTCTTCGTTTCATGCTTGAGCCCTAACTTAATTCTCCCCGACTATATAAAATAGATAGTTTAGTTTGATCAAGAGTTCCAAACCTCGCTCCTTCTCCTAGGGAGGAGAGACTAAGAACTTTAGCTATCTAAAGCTGAAGGTATTGGCTGAACGCTCACAAAATCAAGTACTAGCGTGTTGGTGTACGATGTCTTGTATTCCTTTACAATTTAATTCAGGGAGTACTGATGCAGTGCCTCGACAGGTAGGACGGCAGTCCTGCTAACAGGTTAGCGGGCTGTGGGGGCTGCAAGGGGGGCAAGAGGCCCACTTGCATAGCGGGGGTGTAGGGGGAGCACAGCCCCCGCTCAAATTTTTTATTTGCGGGTAGTTGTTTACTTTCCGAATTAGGGTTTTTCGCTATATTTGTAGCGAGGGTTTCTTTCTCTATAATGCAAGCAATACTGAGAGGTGTGAGGGATGAGCATTGTAACCCTATTCTCCATTGATAGTGAAGCAAGATCTCATCTCACCGAGGACGTAGGCAAACTTGCCGAACCTCAAAAATCTGTATGCATTGTTTGTTTTGTTTTTCCATTATCTTCTGCATTGTTTTAGGGTTGCATTTCTACACTGGTGGACATCATGATCTCACTTTTAGATTAAAGGTATTAGTTAGTAGGATCATGGAAAATCTCAATACGAAAGCTTAGACCTTCACAAGAGAAAATGTCCACACCACATCAAAAGATTAAGAATATATTTATTTATTTATTTGAGGTAAAAAGATTAAGAATATCTAAAGTGTAATAAAATGATCGTTATAATGTTGAGACCATAGTTAGTAAAATACGCGTATAATATGCGCATCCGAACGTTTAATTCAAAAGTTCGTAATTTGGCGTATCAATCCAAAAAAAACTATTTAATACGCGGATTTTAAAGATAACTGTATTATACACGAATAATACTCGTATAATACGTTACATACTCAACAAAACTTTTGAGTTTTAAAAAATGAGATTAACCCAAATGGGCCAAATCCAGATTCTCGACCCTTGTCTTCTATCAGGAACCCTAATCGATCAAAACTATAACTTATTCTTCCCTCATCTAAGTAAACCCAAAATGCCACAGTGACCCCTTCTCCTCCATCTCCGTTCTCCGCGGCCAACGACTAAGGGCGATAGGTAAGACAACAATACCCCCTGCTCCCATTCTCTTCTCCATTTCTCTTCCCATCGTTGTTAAAAACCCAATCAACCCTTCCTCTTCTCTATTTCTCTTCCATTAGTAGTTGAAAATCCAATCGATGACAATTGCATCTGAAAATAAATTTTGACGAGAATCAAGAAAGATTCAAAAGAGATGATTCACATGGATAAAGATGGCCAAGGGCGGGATTCTCCAAAAGGGGTTGAAATGAAAACCTTTCTAGGAAATTTAGCATACAATTGCCATTTGAATTGGAGCGAAAATTATTTACAAACATAGTTGTAGCTGGACAATGTGAAGAATTAGGAAGAGGAAAATGACCCCGGTGTTCTCCTCCCGCTGTTCTTGCAATACTGCATCTGAGAAATCAAAAGAGTTGAAGAGAGGAGGTTCTTGAGCCTTAAAATTGATCCATGACGGGTCTTAGATTGTACCCCTATGGAAATTTCAAGAAAATCCAAGCGCATCTCTGGGATGAATGATTGCAAACACTTATTTTCCATCTTCTTGAACTTTGTTTTCGTACCAAGAAGAAGAAGAGAACATGACAAAGTTATGAGACGAGATGAGGTTTGATTCTCCTCTTAGTTCTTTCTACCATACCCTTTTTAGGGGTTAAATTTAATTAATATTAAATGTGAAAATTCAAAAGAATGAGAAATGATTTCAAATTGGAAAATCAGATTGGATTTTAGTGTCCATAAAAGCATGGTAGATTAGAATTTAGAGTTAGACAATCATTTTTTGTCTCCGAGTTTTGCTCCCGGATTTTGATAGAGAAATTGTATTAAACGCGTTTTAAACACGTACCGTATCATTGTCGTATGTGTTTTATTGCATTGAATATTTTGAAACGTATTATTATCGTATGATCCATTTAATTGTCGTATGCATCCGTTCTCGTATTATTGCCTTCTCCGAACTTACTAACTATGGTTGAGACTATATATATGGTCAATTTTAATTAGGACTATCTAAATGACACCTCTATATGTATATGTGTATATTTAGAATTTACACATTCTTTTGATAGCCCCTGCCTTATTTCTAATGTTATTTAATGTAAAGATGAATAAGAAAGGGTTTCCAAATATATTTTAAAAATAATTTATCATTATAAAAAATTATCATTGTTTTTATATATTTTTTGAGTACACCTGTGAAGAAGAGGTTATCTATTTATAGACAGATGTGGAGTGATTGATACGAACAATCCTACACCTAGGAATTGAAGGAGAAGGTGGTGAAACCGTGGGGAGGAAAAGACGAATCAGGTTCCTCTCCCCTGAGGTGGGTGGGGTGATTACTTGCAGGAGAGGGGATCTAATACTTGGTTTCTGCAACCGTGTAATTGCACAGTTACATGCAGTGAAGTTGCCTAGCTAAGATGATAATATGTCCAAATGTTTTTATCATTTTTCCCCCACATTCCATATGTCCCATCATTTGGTTCACATTTTCAGTCAATCTGTCAATCGATGGTTCTTTTTGAAAATTTTGTGACCCACTTTGTCCTGACTCCTCATCATCTCAATGGGCTCGAATAAGCCGAACTAAAACTTAAAATATAAATCTATCATTATTTTTTTTTTGTCATTGAATCATCAATTGAAACATGAATTAGTAAATGAAATTTATTTCTTTATTATATGGATCAAATATAAGGGTTTAAGGCTTTGGGTGATGAATTTGACAAAATTATTGTACCAAAAACAAACCCATTATTATTATTATTATTATTATTATTATTATTATTATTATTATTATTATTATTATTATTATTATGGGAGAAAAAACTCAAAACCGGAGATGAGAAAGCCAAAGGGAAATAGATTCAATTGTTGACTGATATGAGAATCTAACAATTCCATCATTGAAGAAATATGGATGTGAAGATGAGAGAGAGAGAGAGATCTAAGAACCTAATCTGAACTCTTAGCTAAGTATGAATGGGGAGAGTGGTGAAAGAGGTTACTTGTCGTATGTTCCTAACTTATTGAAATATAAAAGTGAAGGAGTCAATGTGAAGTGATTGATCATGAATCTGTCGAAGAAGTGGATTAAATATATATTTTGCAGCCACCTGGAGGATTTCACGTATCTTGAAGAACAACATTTACTTTAACTTCCCAGTGCACAGAAGTCTCCTTCCACCATATGGAATTTTTGTGCCGGATTTTCTTGCCTCTTTTGGACTATCTCATCTTTATTTTGTTAATTAAGAATCACCCTCATTTTTTTTTCTTTCTCTGACCCTCTCCTTAAGATTACCATTCTCTTTCTTCTTTTTTAAGACTCTTGATAGGTTGCGTAGCTTGACAGTTTTCTTTCTCTCTCTTCATAATCGTTTTATCTGATGACCTCATAGGCTTTTTTTTTGGTAAGATCCTCCGTAGGCTCAAATATGCCGCCATTTAAGCTTATAAAAAGTCTTTCATGTCATTTCAGAACTTTTGAATTAATCTCATCATTAGTGTGATACTCTTAAGAATTCATCAGTACTAGGTCGGTTGGACAAAATTAAGTGTTTAGACTAACTTATCTTAAAATTTTGGCAAATATAAAAATGCCAAAGATGGAGCAAAGAAGGCTAAACAATGAATTTGTTCAATGTTAGACAAATTTTTGGCGCCAAAAGTGAATCCGTATATGATTCTAATTGAATAATTAATTAGTTAAACTCAGGACCTCTTAATTATGAGGTGCTGGTCCTTATTAATTGAGATATCCCTTGAGAATACACATGCATGTGCTTATATTAGATCATAAGCTCTTTGAAAAATTGCAAAATCATGCAGAAAATATCCACAATCCCTCCCTCTTTCATGCAATAATTCATCACCCACCCAATAAACTAGTTATCTAATTGCCTAACTAGTTGTTACAGTAAACAAGAGAAAAACTTTCCATACTCTAGCAAAAACTGATCATCAAACATTACCTTTAATGTCGGTCACCATATTAAGGGAAAAGAAGATGTTTATATGTAATATGTTGATTAATTAAGTTGGCCCTTCTTATATGGGAAAAACTACATTTTCATATCTCGAACTCTTAATATATTTATATGGACGGAGTTTCCCTTCACCCATGGTGAAAATGGAACACCTTTACCATGGGCATCAATTCCATCATGTGGCCAATAGGAAATAGGAAAGGCGCTTTCAATCCCAAACAATATGGGGTGATAATTGATGATGGGACTTGTCACGTCACAAAACATCACCAGTGAGAATCCCCTCCCTCCATCTGTGAAGGAATTTTTTTTGTAGATTTACATCATTATAAGTTATATTTTCTCTACATGACATACAATATATATGAGAATACATAGGTGAAAAACCACATGAGAAAATCCACTAGATGTATAACTGACCGTTAAGTTGAAATGGGTCCATAAATTTGGCACATCAATTATTTTAGGGTGCTCTATTTATTCAACATTGCGTGCGTTGTACACATTAGGCCACCAAATGAGAACGATGATACATTTTGAAAGTTAGCGTAAGATAATAATAAGGGTAGGGGATTGACACACAGTCGGTGTGGGATGGAATCTCTCACCCTAAACACAAAAGGGGCGCCATGCCATCCAAATACATGGACCTATGTATTAGGGAGGACAGCTATAAAGGGTGAGAGGGAGCATGATACCGGAAGCTTGGAGATCAATTCCTTAATAATAAATTACAATCCCTATTTGATTTTAATCCATGCCCAAACCAATTGACAATAAAGTATTTTACCTTATTCTTGACAAAATTCTTTGGTTTCACACTTGAGCTCAAATTGAATTCGCCACTACTACAGAACATAGATGGTTTAGTTCAAAATCAGGAGTTCCAAACCTCACTCCTCTTAGGGAGGAGAGACTGAGTACTATAGCCATCAGATGGTGAAGGTATTCGATGGACTACTCTCACAAAAATCAAGTACTGGTGGGCATCGTGGCTTCACTTTTTGACTTAAAGGTATTGACTGGTAGGATCGGACACAATCTCAATATGAAAGCGTAGACTGTGCACATCACATTAAAAGATTAAATCTTATTCTTTTTTTTTCCTCAGGTGGTGTATTTATAGATGTGACGTGAAGTGATTGATGTGGAGAATTTTAAAACTAGGAATTGATAGGGAAGGCGGTGAAACCGAGCCCCAAAATTCTCCACGTGAAATGGTGCGCACAGATCTCCACCCTCTATGGGCGGTGTGGATCATTAAAAGATTAAGAATACCTTGTTCTTTGGTTTTTTTCTTACATGATATATTTATAGATGTGATGTGAAGTGATTGGATGTGAAGAATCCTAAAACTAGGAATTGATGGGAGAAGACGGCGAAACCTAGCCCCGTATCAATTCTCCACGTGAAATGGTGGGCATAGATCTCCATCCTCTATGGGCCGGTGTGGGGCTCAAGCTTCAGGGTTGGGTGTCATACCCCATGGAGGGTTGAGATCCCCAACTCGATGAAACTGAGGAATGGTTAATATAGAAACCGGTAAGTAGCTGTTAAGAATTACACATTTTTTTTTTTTTGGGGATGGGTATTCAGGTCTTCAGCTGACTAGTCTAGTGAGTTCATATGATCCCACGACCATATGAACGGAATTGGAGCTAGATGACACTATGTTGATTGATTTGATTACATGAAGTGAAGTTGCCTAATTATGATTTGATGTCCTTGCATATCTTCTCATTTGGTTCACATTTTCAATCAATTTGTCCACCAATGGAAATATTTTATAACCCAATTGTCCTTACTCCTTGTCACCGCCATAGATTAAAATCGGCCCAACTAACACTTAGAACATTAGTCCCTAAGCTCATACCTAAGATTTTCTAATCTAATCATTAGTGTGTATACTTTTAGAGTTATCAGTTTCTTTGAACAAAAAAAAAAAAAATGTTCATTAGTGTTAGCATGAATTGGAGAAAATTGGTTATCTACACCTTGTTGAAGAAAAAAACAGAACGAAATGCATTATAGGATTTAAATGGTGACAACTTTCTTCTTACTTTGAAAATCCATTAGAAAATGTGTTACAACTATTTAATCACGACGGCGCAAACTATGAAAGAGACATCTAGCCTAGGATACTAATAAAGACAAGAGATAACATGCCACTAGTGTAGGATGAATTTCCCCTTGCTAATCTAATAGGAAAGTGGGAGAGGGCATCACACATTTTCAAGGACCCACATGTCAAGAGGAGAGAGAGAGAGTATGAGAAGGAGCATGATACCTGCAGCATGGAAATTATTTTTCCTAAATAAATACCAACACTTAATTGAATTTCAGTTGTGAGTAAGTCAATTGAAAATCATGTCAATTATAGTGTGTTCTCAAATTCTAGCAGGAACAAGAACCTTGCCCTTGTTTGAGTTCTTCTAATTGTTTCCCTTTAGTTTTGGTGTTTCATCTTGCTAGATCCTTCTGCTTGTTTCTTTTTTGAAATTTATTAAGTTTTCTCTATCTGGGAGTGGTAATTTATTGAAAAGAAACGAAACCATACACAAGCAAAAAAATTCTGAAGAAAGTTCTCTATCCCGAAGAATGATTTTTACACCTGCAATTCTTGTGTTAGTTTATTTCTACACCTTATTGAGGAAGGAGAGAGATAGACATAGAGAGCAGTGGCAAGGCCACACTCCTGAATTGAGAACACTTTCTTCAACTTTATTTTGTTATTTGGGATTCAAGTGCTCTCCTTTTATTTCTCAAATTCTTCTTGGTTATCTATCTATATCTTTTCATTGTAAGACTTTTGACAGCTTATGTGGCTTGTGAGTGTTCTTTCTCACTATTAAAAGGGGATGCTGTTGCCTGATCGCCTCCATTGGCTCAAATAGTGCTTTTAAACTTAAAAACAAGACCCTCCATGGATTTAGTTCTCGGTATTGGTATTGGTATTGGTATCAATCTCTTTCGATCCAGGCTCGGATTGGTATCGGTCATTTTTACCCCTTGTTTTTAAGAAAAATTATGTTTTTTTCATTTTTTTGTTTTACCCCTAAAACAGTACGAGTAACCGATCTGGATTGATCAAAGATCAGGAATCGATCTCAGCCAACATCGATATGATAGGATCGATACAATAGCAATACTTGAAACCATGAATCCCTCATGTCATTCAGGACTTTTGATTTAATTTCGTCATTTGTGTGTAGATTCTAGAGTTCATGTATTAGGTCAGAAAAAAAAATAAAAAAAAAAAGTGTCTACACTAAGTTATCTTAAAATTTTAGCAAATATTAAAATGTGAAAGATGGACCAAATAAGGGCTACATGATTTAATTGGATGATGAATTTGATAAATTTTGACAATGTGATGTGCCAAAAGTGGACCTTAAATAATCGATTTTTTTTTTTTTAACAGCCTTCCATACCACATTTCTTCTCCATATGATTTAAAAAAAAAATTCAATTGATCCTTAATTGTGAGGTGTTGGTCCTTATTATCAACTGATCAGCTACCCCTTGGTATTACATATATGCTTTTATTAAACCATAAGCACTTCAACACATCGCAAAATAAGGCACAACATAAGCTTGCCTTTGTCATGTGATAAGTTTCTTTAAAAATAAATAAATAAATAAATAAAACCAACCTAAAATCATGCAATAAGTCACCACCCACCCAATAAAATCAACTAGCTATCAAATTTCCAAGCTTTTGTTTTTTGGTAATGACGGGAATCCAGGCCTTCGGCCTGACTAGTCTTGTGGATCCATACTGACCCCACAACCGCATAGACCGGGTCATACCGAGGTTGAATAAGAACCATTCAACTTTCACTGAAAGCAGTGAAGAGCACTACACACCCCCGTGTGAGTGGCCCAAGGTGTGCCTAGTAGGAGTCTAACTTAGGATGTCCGAGTTTACGGCTCATATCAAGTTCGTTGCTCACCAACTGCGCTACTCCCTTGGGTTATCAAATTTCCTAGCTATTTGTTACAGTAGGCCAGAGAAAAACTTTCCATGTTGTAGCAAAAACTCATGATCAATTATTATGTACCTTTGAAGTGTTGATTTTAATGTCGACCACGGTTTTTTTTTCCGGTTATATACAGTTTGTGGATTAGTTAAGTTGGTCCTTCTTGAAAGGGGAAATTATTACTTGCCATATCTTCAATTCTTAATATATTTATGTGAATCGAGTTTCCCTTCACCCGCGGTGAAAGAAGAACCATCAGTATTGTCAGATGGCCAATGGGAAGGATACTTTCAACCCTAAACAATAAGAGGTTTAACTACACGGTCACATCACCAGTGTTGAGGGGATTCTTTCTTCCTCATGTATGAAGAAAAATTTTTTCCTTTTTGCATAATTATATGTGATGTTTTGCCTACATGATTTACTACATAAATGGGAATACAGATTTGAAAAAACGACTTGAGAAAATCCACTTGATGTATAAGAGATTATTTAGTTGAAATGGACCAAGAAATTTGGCACTGCTCTATTTGTTCAACGGTCACACTGATCACGTTAACCCACCAAATGAGAATGAGGATACATTCCAAAAACTAGCTGAGGGATAATAATAACGGTGGAAGATTGACATATTGTCAGTTTGGGATGAAATCTCTCACACCAAGCACAAAACGGGTATCACACAGTTCATGCACATAGCTAGACCCACGTGTTGGGAAGGAGAGAGAGGCTGAGTGGGAGTATGATATTAATGGCAGCTTGGAGATCAATTCCCTGATTGAAACATTGATGTATTAAGTTTTCTAGTTCATTTTAATTTTTAATTCTGAAAAAAAAAAAATCCCTATTTGAATTTAATTCATGCCCAAACCATTTGACAATCAAGTATTGTACCAAATCCTTGATAAAATGCTTGGTTTCACGCTTGAGCCCAAACTCAATTCGCCTCTACAATATAAATATATAGTTTAGTTTGGAATCAAGGGTTCCAAACCTCGCTTCTCTAAGGGAGGAGAGAATGAGTACTATAGCTACCCGAAGGCTAAGGTATTGGATGAACTCTCACAAAATCAAATACTTGCGGGCGTCACGTCCTCATCTTTAGACTTAAATTAAAGATATTAGTTTGGAGGATTGGGCTCAATCACAATACCAAAGCTTAGACCGTCACAACAAAAAATGTGCACACCACATCTAAAAATTAAGAATATCTTCTTCTTCTTCTTTTCTTGGTGGGGGGGGGGG
>NC_056557.1:10182592-10183254 GCF_013358625.1 Macadamia integrifolia
GGGGGGGGGGGATTATCGTCACTATAATGCATGGACAATATGTGATCAACTTTAAATGGAATTGTTGGTGTATTAGTATTTAACCTAATTTAAATATATATATATATATATATGTGTGTGTGTGTGTGTGTGTGTGTGTTTTTTGTGTATCATACCAAAAGGCAAATAAGAAAAATTTCAAATTATTTGATACCTTAATCTTAAGGGGTATCAATTACAAAATTCCATTATAAATAATCTATATATATATAAATATACTATTTTCACATTTCAGACCAGGCATATGGGTTTTTGGTGATGGGACATCCGATCAAGCAAGCTTTTCATTGGCTTATTTATCTAGTTCTTTATCCATAATGAACAGGGTTTAAGTCAGGTAATCAATCTTTTTTTTTTTTTAATGAAGAATAGATGTACCAAAACTGATAAGCATGTGTACAATCATTAGCTTTAGTTACACAAAACTTATGAAGCCAAGGAATGGAATATGTCTAATCTGTCGAACACATGATAGATAAGGTCTTCCTTGTCATGGCATCTATAATAACGTTCACAGCCCGTAGAATATTCAAGAAAGAAATTGAAATAAAAGAAGTACATTGATGACTAATGTCATTAATCAGTTGAAATCATAAGACCATGAGTTTACCCCAACCCCACAC
>NC_056557.1:10184746-10201471 GCF_013358625.1 Macadamia integrifolia
TTAGAATTAGATCACAATCATTAATCGGTTCACTTTCGCATTATTAAAAGAAATAAAAAAATAAAGTGGCTGCTCTCCCTGTGTTCGACCCGTAGCTACACTGATCCATACGCTTGCGGTTAAATTTTAAATCTCAAACATTTAGGTTGTAGCCAAGTAGTTGCAACCCTTGCTAGCAGCCAGGGGAATGGTATTTCAGGGCTAGGGGTGAAAATTTCACCTTACGAGGGTATTTTCAAACCTGCCCCTAGGACTCCATTTCCTTGGCTGCAACTTGGGCAGCATAAATTTTTTTTTCCATATTCTTGTACACTTTTTCCATTTCCACATGGACTTCGTCACCGACTTCAGCGACCTATGCTACTAAAAGAGAGATTCAATGAAGTCTATTTGGCAATAGTACAGGCTACAAAAATATGATCTAAGCCTTATATTTATTTATCCAAACCCGAAATGAATTATTCTATTTCTTTGACTATGGGCCAATCAACAGGAAATTCCCACAACTTGGTAGGTGTTATTGGTTATCCTTTCTCTGTCTGAAATGGGACCTTTCGGCTTAATTAGTAAATGTCAAGGATTACACAATTGAAATGACACCACTTGATCTAATTATGCGTGAAGTGCCTTCCTAGGATTCCTTATGTCCATATCCTATCATTGCAACTCGTTAGTTTTGTGAAACGAATTAATTAGACTTTGGATTTACAGAGACGTGTTGAGCTTTCTGTTATTAATCTTGATTAGGCCCTCCGTGGCATATCTACGCTTCTTTTGTTTGTCTTTTCAAGATGATTATAATGGTTTTAACACATCTATCTATGACTTAATCTTGAAGTACCTTATCAATATGATGGACTTAATTATGCAGCAAATCACTTTATAGTATGAAAGGTATAGTGGTCGATTCATGAATTTAAAGACGTGAAAAGAATGATCCAAGCAAGCATGTGCTTCTTTGATATGCCAAAGTCATTTCGATGATTAAATTAATCGATCTGATGCCCGTCCAAAGTGTACTTAGTAAATTATCTTATGTCAAACGCGTAATATATGAGTTTTTTACTATTTAAAATAGGAACAAGATCCCCTAGGCTATGGTGAATGGAAATCTGTTCGCCGCGTGGCACAAGGGTTACTCAAAAAAGGGGGAGGGGGACTTGGGATCTCAGACCCTAGGATCACACTATAAACTTCACCACGGAGTCTAGGGAAACCTCTTTCCTTAAAATATGAAAAATGACGTTGCCAATAACCTTTCAACCAACCCTTATCTTGGAACCTAAGTACCAAAACCTCTTCGTATTTCATCCCTTCATTCCTTAAACTACTAAAACCCTTTTTACATTCCTTCCAATCAAGCTCCCCTTCGTTGCAATCGGTGTGTCAGTAATCACAGGAGTAAAAGTGCAAAAGCAAGGTTGGAAGCAAAAGCAAGCCCTCCAAGCTTCCCTTCAACTCTACAATTCTGCCGTTGCAAAGTACGCAAGCCATTGTTCCTTTCTCTTTGTATCTCCTGCGTTTGGTAAAGTTTTTATTCCAAAAACGACGTTTCGTATCAAAAATGAAAATTTCAGTTTATATGTCAAAACACCATTTTGAAACGAAAATAGGGTGTTTAGTGAATCTGTTTCTAGAACGATTTCAAAACGCAGGTCTTCTCTCCTCTCTATGCACGAAATTATGAAAAATGAAGAGATAGGGCAGAAGAAAAGTTTATCGGGAACAATTTCCCTAAAATCCCCCAAATAGTTCTTTTTTTTTCTTTTTATTGAAATTGGAAAGATGGAACAGCTATTTGTCGTTCTGTCAATTCCAATTTCTACTGTTCTTTTTTCACTTTTTGTTTCAAAAAAAGGAAAACTCGTCTATGATGCAACAAACGCTTTATTCTGTTTTTTTGTTCTAATAGAACGTTACCAAATGCAGCCAAAGTGTGTGTGTGCACACAAGCCCTAGAAAATCACATTATTTTTTCTTTTTTGAATATTATTTCGTTTTATTGATTTTCCTTTGAAAGTTTTCTATGAGTCTGAATACAATTTTTCTAAACTCGAAAGAATTTATTGGGAAAGCACACTATTACTCATGGAAACCAAGGATGGTTTTGTTTTGGAAATCAATTGACATTTTTCCCAATTATCACATTGGGGACTCTAAGATTTTTAGGACAATGTCAAGTGATGTGACTCAACCCATTTTCACTATAGACAAAGCATCGATTGCAGCACTCGCAAGTTGTTTAAAGCCTCCTACCAAGGCATTGGTCTAATTATTTGGCTAGCTTTACATTCACTCTCAAAATTTCGTAGTCTTGAAATTTTCCATGTTTTATTTTTCCATTTCGCCAATTTCAGAACCTCTTCATATTGGGGTCATTCTATTCTCCTAATATGCCATATGGAAGATCTATATTTTTGTGCAGTCCAGAGATATCAATTTTATTTTTTAAAATTTAAATAATATTTTTATTTTTGGGTAAATTTTCCTTTTGTCTTTTACAGTCCATAAAGATCAACTATATTTCCCTTTTTGGAAAAGGGTTCTTTGGTCGGCAGACCATAGACACTAAAGGGCAAAACAAGGAGAAAAATGTAGAGTAGTTTTGACTATTCATCTTATAGGGGGTGAAATTTATTTAATTTGAGTGGTTTTAGAGGGGATAACTCATCAGGTCGTCCGGCCAGAAAAAATTTCTGCTTTTACTTTTCTTAGTTTAAAGATGAAATACCTTGAAAAATAGAAAATTAAATGATCAATCCAACAAGGTAGTTCAATTGGCAAGGAATCACAACTCAAAGAGACAAGAAGCAGAGTTCTTGATTTTGATCCTTTTCCACCCTATGGAGCTTCTAGAACTTTGTTTATGCACATGCGGAATTTACTGGGTCTTACATGGTCCAAGGTTTACCCGGGTCTACCCGAAGGGTTTGCCAAACATCTAAACCATGAGGTACGTAACTGGCTAGAAGAAACTCCATTTTTATTTACATGGGCTTTTCCATGTTTTATTTTTACATATTGGGGTCAATCCATCCTTCTAATATGCCATATGGAAGATCTATATTTTGTGCATTCTAGAGATATCAATTTTTTTTTTTTTTTTAATAATGGTTTCATCTTGTTTTTTTTTGCAGTCCCATATTGATGAACTATATTATCCTTTTGGGAAAAGGCTCTTTGGTCGGCAGGTCATGGATATTTAAGGGCAAAATAAAAAGAAAAAAGTAGAGTAATTTTGACGATTTATCTAATAGAGGGTGGAATTTATTCCATTTAAGTGGTTTTGGAACGAATCCTTCACCTGTTTGGAGGGCTAAAAACATTTCTTCTTTTATTTTTTTTAGTTCAAAGATGAAATACCTTGAGAAATAGAAAATTAAATGATTAATCCAATAGGATAGCTCAGTTGCCAAGAAACCACAACTCAAGAGGCAAGAAGCAGAGTTCTTGACTTCCATCATTTTCCACCCCATGGGACTACTAGAACTTTGTTTATACACATGTGGAAATTTCTGGGTCTTATATGGGTCCAAGGTTTAGCCGGTCTACCCGGAGAGATGGCCAACAAACGTGCACCTTAGTCTAAACCAAAGAGATACGTACCTAGGTAGAAGAAGCTCTCAGTTTTATTTACTTGTATGGAAAGATTAATAAACAGAGAAGTTTAATTTCCTACGCACCAAGATTTGTTCAAAGAAGTATTTCTCGGGACCAGGTATTAGAGGTGATCATGAGGCTTTCATTATCATCAGTGGGTGCACGTTCTTGTGGATATATCAGTCATTTGTAATTTTGATTACCGCCACATGGCACAATCAATAAGAAACTTTTTTCTTTTAAATTCCGCAAAGATCAAATAATTTAGGCTGTGTTTGATAATGTTTTTGTTCAAGATGACGTTTTGTTTTAAAATCATAATTTTTTTTTGTATTAAAAATTCATTTTTTACTTCAAAATTGGTGTTTGTTAAAACGATTTAAATGAGACACAGATGAGGGAGAGAGAGGAAATTGGATGAGATTTTTTTTTCACGAAAATGGTTTCTCATTCTGATTTCATCGAGACAAGGATGAGGAAGACCAATGATGAATAGTGTTGAGGGAGAGTAGGGATTGAACGAGAGTTCTTCACAAATTCTTCACCACTCCAGTTCTTTAGAATTTTAAAAAAATAAAGAGAGTTTTGGTTCCTCAGAGTTTCAAAGAGATAGAGGAAGTTTTGGCCTTAGGAAAATTATCGGGAACATGATTTTTTTTTCCAAATGAAACATTTTCCTGTTTTTTCCATATATTTTTTTAATCGATTCATTTAAAAAGAAAAATACGAAAAAACAAATTGTGAACATCAAATGAAAGGTTCGTTTTCTTATTCTCGAAAAAAAAAAAAAAAAAAAAAAAAAACCATAATGATGACTACCAAACGCAACCTTATTAGTTAGGAGGTTTTTGAATTGACAACCTTTAGAGAGAGAGAGAGAGAGAGAGAGAGAGAGCATAATCCATGTAGCTTGTCTTAACTGATCACCTAATTTGGTGTTTAAATTTTTTATTTAACTATACAAACTGATCACCTAATTGTTAACAATGTTAAGAGTCTAAATTAAAAACAAGAAAAATCATAATAGTTTTTACTTAGAGGTGAATCTCAGATAAGATCTTCCTGGCCATCTCCATCAATTGCAAGGCAACCATGAACGTGGATGTGGGAACACTAAGCGTAACAAGAGCCACCATCCCCAAAGCTACACTTGGCCTAGTTTTCATGAGTTGGGTTTGCAGCAAACCCACTGCCTCACATACGTCAGAGTCATAATCTGTATAGTATCTCTTCTCCCACTCCATCCATTCCTCAGGCGCCTCCTGATTGCTCTCCACCATCTTCATCTCCTGAATACGCTTCCTCAGTACTATCATGTTCTCATCCACCAGCCTTCCTCTTCCACTCCCACCACCGCAATTATCTCCTCTCGCCGCTGCTAATGTCATCGGATATCGCCGCAATCTAGTTTTCCGGCACCAGGATTTTCTTGAAGAGGGTTGTGAGAGATTGGGAAGAAACACAGAGGATCCATTAATGGAGGATATAATGCTTTGAACCATGGCTTTCTTGTTTGAGGAAGAAAGCGTGTGTGTGTGTGTCTTGAGTTATCCATTCCACTTGTGTATTTAAAGCAGATTTGGACACGGGGGTAAACCGTGTTTGGGAATAGAAGCCTGTGTCATCCATGTGCGTTTTTGTAAAGATAATTCCGGGGTAATGACACTTGGCAGATTTTGATAGTGACATGTGGGTAGTCTGTACTTATCCAGAGAAAGATCTTACGTGTCTTTCCCATTGTGGAGTTAAGACAAGGTACATGGATAGTGTCACGTGCCGTAATATTTTATTTCCTAAGCGTTAAGGTATATATATAGATTCCAAAAGTTCAGCTCGAACAGGCGAACCGGTCGAATCGATCTATATCTAGATCAAACCAAATTTTTATCGTTTGATTTTAGGTTGGGGTTTTATAGAACCATTAGAAATTGATACTGAATCTTTAATTGTTAGAGCAAATACCAAGAAATATGAAAAATAAATCAAGACAGATTTTCACAACACACAAAGATTTAACGAGGTTCACACATTGATGTGTTGTGTTACGTCCTCAGATAAAGAAAAAGATGTTTCACTATGCAGAAGAGAGATTACACCCAAACAATGGTAAGAAAACTTGTCTTGAAACCCCTAAATTACAATTGACCCAACCCCTCTGCTTCCATTATAAATCTCATAAAACTTTCCATTTGGATGGCTACCAAAATATGTCGAAGCAGCTTAATCTTCAAAACAGACCAAGAATTCGAGACAAACTTAACATTAACCTTTCTATCGGTTTGGTTTTGGGTTGAAATTTTATAGAACCAACAAAAAGAAACCAAGTTGGATTGGGATTAGGGATCCAATCGATCCCTATCCATTGGATCGACTAAATACATTGATCAAACCGAACCTTTATCGGGTTGGTTTTAGGTTGGGTTTTATGGAACTAGAAGAAGCAGAAACCGGGGATCAATGAAACAAAATCAAGCCAAACCAATTGATTGATTGACACACTTTATGGGTCTAAAGCGTGCCACGTCAACGTCAGTATCTATTCGTTAATGGATTTGTTTGAATTTTAATCATTTTGATGTGAATCAAATGTCAAAACAGAACAAAGAAAGTTCCAATCCCACAGCTCCGCGTGGTGGAGACGTGAGGATATAGTATAAGCAGCAGCTACAGTGGAAACTAGGAAAGAACGAAGGAAGGTGAAGGCACTAGGGGTTCGTGGCACAGTTGCACGCGCAGTAGCCGCGAAACTCCAGTAACGGCAAACGACAAACTACCATAACTGCGCGTAATCCTCACCCCACTATACGACACTTACTACGTGATTTTTATTTATTTATTTAATTTTTGGCAAAATGATCACGGCACTTACAGGAAAATAGGAATGCGAAACGTCTGGAGCCCGATGAATATTTACGTAAGTGATATGATTGACACGTGTTAAATATATTAATCTTACTAATAGAATTGTGAATAGTTACAACTTTATTTAATATTATTAATATCTAAATAAATAAATAATAAAAATCTCAGCGGACTTCTCTTTTGATTCCGCTTAGAAATCTCAATCTTCTCTCTCTCTCTCTCCTTGCTTCTTCTTCAAGATTGTTCCTTCTTTCTTCTTCCTTTTTCAACGTTCTCCAGTCTAGTTGAAGTTTTGTTTACCAATCTCACTGAAGATTTGCATCCATGGTACTGTCCAAATCCCTTCTATGATGATTAATATGTAAACATGGTATTTGGATATGTGTGGCCAAGTCTTTTATATGCTCAGTGCCTGAAAATAGTTATGTTTATTTTTTTCTTACCTCATCCTATTTTGAGAGAGAGAGAGAGAGATGATGATGGCGGTTGTAGAATGAAGGAACTGTGTTGAAGAAGAAGCAAGGAGAGAGAGAGAGAGAGAATTGAGATTTCCCAGTAGAATCGATGGAGGAGTCCGCTTATATTGGATTTTTATTTTTATTTTTTATTTTTATAAAAAATAATATTAGACAAGTTACGTAACCGTTACCTCTCCACCCTAAAAACTAGGAATCAGTTACAATATAAAAAACTAATAGATGATTTAAATTAATTTAATTTTAAATGGACGGTTAATATTAAAAGAAAGTGAAAATAAGATTGCAATACGTACATCCTGCTACCACTAGTTAGTAAAAGATTAAGATTACACATGATCATCAAGGAAAGATCTCTGTACCTCCCATGTAAATAATAACGTTGAAAATGAAAATTAACTTCTCACTATTTTCGAAAGTAGATCAAGAATGGTGCTTTTTACAAAATCTGTCAATTACTATATATATAAGGCTCATGTCATTGTAAAGGTTAGAAAGGATCATAATTAAAATGTGTAGATTTATTCCCATTTTTCAAAGAAGCTCTTTATTGACTTGAATTATGATCAAGCAAGCTTACTATTGTGCCAAGGGCCTAAAGTTTAAAATTTTGGAATTGAATAAGGTTAGGTCTCCATAACCTGATTTGAATTGAATTAAAATCAACTGAAATCAGTAAAATTTTAGAAAATGGAACTGAGAAAAAGAAACAACTTTTTTGTAGTTTTTCTGGTTTTAGAGTTTTACGTGTTGTGACAAAATGTAAGTTTCATTACATCTCTACTATTTTAATGATCAAAATAATAGGAAAAATAAATTGAAGATCTAAACTGCATTCATGATTAATTTAAAAGAGGGGTTTGAGAATTTATTATAATTGGAATCAAGGTCAGTCAATTATTCAGATTCTTTGTGCCATGCTTTAATTTCATAAATTATCAATACCCAAAAAAATTAGTTACACTAGCTTGCATTGTTGGAAAAGCAGTTGTTGACTAAGGCAAGTCGCACAAGTCGAGAAAAGAAAAAATTGAAACCTAGTCAAGAGTTTTGAAGTAAGTGACCAAACTTGGTCGGAGTCTTCCTTAGTCTCTTGTGACTTGTTGTTTTCAGCCACGTTGACTAAAACTTGCTAAATTTAGGTTTTTCGTTATCGTTCTTATATAGTGATCTATATATTAGAGAGTCCAATTGTGGGTGAGCTCTGTGGCTTGGTTATTGTAGGATTTTCTGTCAAGGGAAACAATCATGTTGGAGTCACCTCGCTCATTAGGGGGTTACAGCACCAAATTGTGATTCCCTTTTTGTTTCTGAATTTTTCAGTAACAAATCTGGAGAAATTTTTTCTTTTAGATAGAAAATTCTATTAGGGTTTGTAAACCTAGAATAATGTGATGAACCTTCCTACACGGTGGAGGGATACTTTTTCCTAACTTTTATATAACCTTATGGCCATGTAAGTATAGGCCGTCCTACCAAAAATTACCACTCAAGTTCTACTTTTTAGAAGAGAGGGTGGGTTGGAGTTGAATCGACATAGTCTAAGTTTGGGCTCAAAGGTAAAATCAGCTCTTTAGACCTACACCCGTTTTATCCAACCTCTAATAGAGAAAAACATATGGCAGGGTTTATTGAGTTTCACTTTAGCTCACTCCAACTTGGCTCGTTAATTTCTACCCTAGAAAAAAATAAATTGGTTAGTTAATTAATTACAGTGCAAGAGTTTTTTACTGGACATGACTTTGGATGATCGGAAGGTTAAATAATTTCATCTTGTGAGAATGTGAAACTTTACTGTGGGCTTGTGGCAACCACGGTTACGGCTGATACATATCAGTATCGGCCGATGTTGATATCATGTTTTGATCGTTATAAGGTTGGTGGAAGGTATGAATCAAGGGAAAAATGGTTCATAAATGAATTAGTGATATGGTACCTGTTAGAGCAAACACCAAGAAATACGAGAATAAACAAAACCAAATTCACACAACACATAGAGATTTAATGAGGTTCACACACCGATGTGGTGTGTTGCGCCCTTGGGCGAAGAAAAAGATGTTTCACTATGCAGAAGAGAGATTACACCTAAGCAACGGCAAGAAAACTCGCCCTGAAACCCTAACTCGAAAAAAATCCCAAAATACAATGATCATGCTAAACAAGACGATAGTACATTATATACTCCAAGTCGGGGGTCGCTATCAATCCGATCGAACCATACATCGTCCAACCCTTTTGCTTCCATCACATATCTCATAAAACTTCTAAATCGGGTTGCCACTAAAATATGTCAGAGCGGGTTAATCTTCAAAACGGGTCAAGAATTCGAGAAAAACTTAACAAATCTCTACATTGGCTTGAATTCTCCTCCAACAAACAAACAACTAGCTAAAATCTTCATCTTCTCCAATAGCCCTCCAAAGGGCTGAACTCAAAGACTGCAAATGCCAAGTAAGTTCGAGCATTCTCGAACTTAGCTACACACAAAGGCCTAGTCATCATATCAGCTAGATTGTCTTCAGTGCCAATCTTCAACACTTGAATATTGTCTTGAGCAATTATCTCTTTGATGAAATCATACTGAAAATTAATGTGCTTCGTCCTCTTATAATACATCGGATCTTTAGTAAAGTGAATAGCACTCTGGCTATCACAATGGACAACAGTCACCTCATGGTCCATGTTGAGTTCTCCCAATAAACCTTTAAGCCAAATAGATTCTTTAATTATCTCAGTCACTGTCATATACTCTGCTTCAGTAGTAGATAATGCAATTGTAGCCTATAATACCGGTAACTTTCCAACTAACCGTACTTTCTCCAAGAATAAATACATAGCATGTGAGTGACTTTCTTTTGTCAAGACCACCTGCATAATCTAAATCAACATAACTAGATAAACTATCACTATTCCTCCCAAACTCCAAACAAACATCAAAGGTCCCTTTCAAGTACCTAAGTATCTACTTCTCTGCCTCCCAATGAGCTTTACTTGAATATGACAAATATCATTTCACCACACTGACAACTTGTGAAATATCAAGACGAATGCAAACCATAACATATATAATGGAGTCAACTGTACTAGAGTATGGAACACGTGGCATGTTTTCCAACTCTTCATCTATCTGAGGTGATAAAGCAACTGAAAGTCTAAAATGAGATGCAATAGGAGTACTTACAGGTTTGACATCTTTCATACCAAAGCTATTGAGATAGTCACAATTTTTCTGCTTTTTTATCCCTCTTAATATCCATACCAAGAATCTTCCTTGGTGCCCCCAAATCTTTCATCTCAAATTCAAAAATTATTTGTTCCTTCAACCTGTTGATATCATTTTTGTCTTTTGCTGCAATCAACATATCATCAACATAAGGCAACAAATATATGAATGACCTATCAGAGAACTTTATGAAATAAACACAATAGTCATATTGACACCTGCAGTATCTAAAACTAGCCATAACTGAATCAAACATTTTATACTATTGTTTAGGAGACTGTTTCAAACCATATAGGGACTTCTTCGACAAATATACATAGTCTTCTTTACCTTCAATAACAAACCCTTCAGGTTGATACATATAAATCTGTTCTAGTTCACCATTCAAGAATGTTGTTTTCACATCAAGTTGCTCCAACTCCAATTCATGCATAGCAACTAAAGCAAGTAGAACACGAATAAAACTATGCTTAACAAGTGAGAAAACATCATTAAAATCAATTCCTTATACCTGATTGTAGCCCTTTGTAACCAACAGTGCCTTGTACCTAGCATCTTCAACACTTGAGGTAGATTCTTTCTTCTTGAAGACCCATTTGCATCCAGCAATTTTCTTTCATTTTCTCGGTTTGACAAGCTCCAAAGTCTGATTTTTATGAAGAGATTCCATCTCCTCATTCATGGCAATCAACCATTTTGTAGAATCAACTGAAGTAATAGCTTCAGAATATATTACAGGTTCACTATTTTCAATTGTATCTGCAACAGATAATGCATAAGCAACAAATTCAGAATGCCCATACTTTTGTGGTTGTCTAATATTCCTCCTTGGTCTATCCTTGACAATATTGTACCGCTCTTCTTCTTGATTCTCTTTAGCATCATTTCCTTCATTAAAAGTAGGCAGCTGAACTGAAGTAGATTATGCTTTGTTTGAAGATGAACCACTAATTTCAAACTCCATCTTCTCTCTAGATTTTTCTTGACCCTCATCATAATGAACATGAGCTTCTTTCGTAGGATGCAACATAGCAGATTCATCAAAAGTAACATCTCTACTAATAAAAAAATTTAGGGACTTTGGATCAAGACACCACAACCTGTATCTTTTCGCTCCAGATCCATACCCAAGAAAAATGTATTTCTTAGCCCTAAGTTCCAACTTCTCTTTATTCATACATGCATAAGCTGAATATTCAAATACTTTTAAATTGGACTAGTCTGCAGGCTTACTTGACCAAACTTCCTCTGGAGTCTTGCACTCAATAGATGTGCAAGGAAATCGATTCACTAACACAGTTACTATGTTAACTACTTCTGCCCGGAACTCCTTGCCCAGTCCTGCATTTGATAATATACAACATGCATTTTCTAACAAGATTCAATTTATACGCTCTACCACTCTATTCTGTTGGGGTGTTTTAACAACTGTATAGTGTCTTGCAATACCTTCATTTTTGTATAACTCATTAAAGTCAGTTTCATAGAACTCTAGGCCATTATCGGTTCTTAACCTCTTAATTTGTTTTTCAGTCTGCTTCTCAAGTAAATTCTTCCACTGTTTGAAAGTGACAAATACTTCATTTTTGTGCTTCAAGAAATAGACCCAAACCTTTCTAGAAAAATCATCAATGAAAGTAAGCAAGTACCTTACACCATCACCCTTTGAAGCAACCTTGGAGGGCCCCATAGGTCTGAATGAATATAGTCCAAAGTTCCCTTTGTCCTGTGAATAGCAGTACTGAAACTGATTCTCTTCTGCTTCCCAAACACACAATGCTCACAAAATCCCATCTTTCTTACACTCTGACCACACAACAAACCCCATTTACTTAATAATGTCATCGCTTTTTCACTCATATGACCTAACCTCATGTGCCATAAATTTGTGGCATCTGATTCAGATATAGATGGTGAAGCTACTACAATAGATCTAGTGACTATAGTACCTTGCAACACATACAAACTGCCAACCTTAATTCATTTCATTAATAAGAGAACACCTCTACTAATTTTCATGATTACAACTTCAACTGTATACTTGTACCAATTTGAATCAAAAGTATCTAAACTGATGAGATTCTTCTTCAAATCATGGACATATCTAGCATTAGATAAGGTTCTGACAATGCCATCATACACATTGATCCTAATTGCTCCTATTCCAATAGTCCTACAAGAGGCATTATTTTCCATCAACACAACTCTACTTCAAACTGATTCTTACGTGGAGAACTATGCATGATTGGGACACATATAGTAGGAACAACCAGAGTCAAGAATGTATTCATCCTGTGATTTGATTTTGTCATCAGTCATCAAAAGTATATTAGACTTACTCTCATCTTCAGAAATACTAGCTTCTATAGAATCATCTCTCTTTTGTTGATTTTGGGCACCACCACCTGATTTCTTCTTATTTAAAAGTTTATAGCATTCAAATTTAATATACCTTATTTTCTTACAGTAATTGCAGGTCAAATTCTTTGGCTTAGATTTTGATCTAGCATTCTTTTTGTCATCATCTGAACCCCTTTCATTTGTTCTCCCTCTAGCCATCAAACCAATACCGTCAAATTTATTGATAGAAGTTAACTCATCAACAATCTTCTATTGGCCTAGCAGATTTTTTTTTACATCCTCAATGGAGATTGTCTCTCTACTATAAATCATGGTGTTCCTAAAATGTTTATATGATGGAGGTAGAGAACATAACAAAATAAGGTCAAATTCTCATCGCCTATTTTAACATCAATCCTTTGTAAATTAGCAACAATATAATTAAACTCAGAATGTGAGATTGAATGGAAGTACTTTCACATATATAAAGGATACATAGTTACAGCTTCAATTTCAACCTATTGGTGAGGGATTTGGTGAGGTAAAGATTCTCTAACTTCGTCTATAACTCTGTAGCCATTTTTTCTAAGAGAACTTGTAGAACATCATCTGAGAGACACAACTGAATAGCTGAAATAGATTTATCATCCAACTTGTTTTAATCATCATCGGACATAGTTACAGATTTCTTCGTCTTCCCAAATAGAGATTGAAGAAGAGTTTTCTTCAACCCCTATTGTGTAAGAACAATCATCATTTGAACCTGCCACATCCTAAAACTGATATTGCCTTCAAACTTATCAATATCTTATTTCGTTAAAGCCATTGATTGAAGTAATTCAAAGTTCTGACACCAGTTTGTTAGAGCAAACACCAAGAAATACAAGAATAGAAAAAATCAGATCCACACAACACATAGAGATTTAACGAGGTTCACACACCGATGTGGTGTGCTACGTCCTCAGGCAAAAAAGAAGTTGTTTTACTATACAGAAGAGAGATTACACCCAAACAGCGATGAGAAAATTTGCCCTGAAACCCTAGCTCTAAAAACCCCAAAATACAATGACCATGCTCAACAAGATGATAGTACATTATATACTCCAAGTCGCTGTCAATCCGGTCGAACTATACATTAGCCCAACCCCTCTGCTTCCATCACAGATCTCATAAAACTTCTCATTCGAGTTACCACCAAAATATGTCAGAGCGGGTCAATTTTCAAAATGGGTCAAGAATTCGAGACAAACTTAACAATACCTATTAAGGGAAAGGAAGAAAGAATGTTATCAGATAGCATGTATCTACCCCAAGACACAATGGATAGTAAAAGATTGTGCTGCCTTAGGCTGAAGATGCTCGTACACTAATCTGTATATGTACTATCAGATAGCATTCTCTCGCCCCATTGACAAAAACCTCCATGTACGGTAAGTCTCCAATACACTATAATTAAAATGAATGTGGCATTAGGAATGTGTATCACAATGGAAATTCTTATATTGATCATTGCTTATAGATAATTGAGATGGGTTCTAAACATGGCTTTTAGGGATGCAATTAGAGCTAAAACTTTGAACCAAAATGAGTAGCCATATAGGTTTGAGCTCAATTCGATCCCAAATTTATGAACTTTCCCACTTGCATCCCTTGGTTGAATTTGAGCCTACATCCTCTCCTCGTATGTATGCTCCAATATTATCACCTTTCTTAGGGGAGCAAGGTTTGAAATTTTGGAGTTCAAACCTATTTTGATTTCTATTAAAATCGAATATAGAAATCAAAACATTTCGATGAAATTTTTGTAAATTTCACAAATTTTGATCCATTTTAACACTAACATTTTGATAGTGATTTTGTTTCAGTTACAAGTGAATATATATATATATATATATTATGACATTTTGACCAGATTTTTAAACCATGTTTAGGAGATAACGGAGAAGAATCTTCTATCAATGGTAGGATATGTGATAGCAATACACCATATACCTGGAGAGTAATTAATCCCCACATATATGGAAAGTGAATCCGGATTCTTTGAATTTATTATCTATATGGGATCCACTTTCAAATGTAAATTTCAAAATCTATTTTGTCTAAAGCAGTATCTTATTTTTACACCATTAAAGAGTACTCAAATTATCTTTCCAACGGATTTTGAATTATTCAATTTGGACTTGTAGTTTGAAAGATATGATTTTTTATGGTAAAAATAAAAAATATTTAGCTCAGTTTAATCTGGTCAACCCAATCAAAATATAATGAATTTCTCATGCTAGAACGAAGAAATACTAAGGAGCCTTAAAGATCAATATGAAGAACTTGTCCTTTAAGCATCATGAAGAAGAAGAAGATATCAATAGCATAGATTTTTGTGCTTTATTATTTCATTTTCGTAACATATAAGTTATTGTCTCTCATGTACTTTAAAGCCCCTCTAAAAGCCACTGAAGAGAGGCTCTAGCTTGCAAGGGTTCTTCTTGTGGAGTTGTGACTTACATGCTTTTAAGACCTTATGGTGTTAAGGAAGCTTTGTGGAGTAGTGGCGTAGGTAGGGGTTCGGACATATTTGGGCCTTTACTCGTGTCACAAGTGGTACCTCATCGAGTCGGCTTGTATAGAGATTCTTGTTCGTAGGTTGTGGCTCCAGTGGAGGGAGGTTGTAACATAATGTGTTGCACTCTCATGGGGTTGTTTCTTGCAAGGGTTTGTGGCTTACGTTCTTTGGAGACTTTACGGTGTTGAGGCAACTTTGTGGGGGTAATAATGCCCTAGGTGTGGGTTGGAACCTTTTCAGGTCTTGGCTCATATTGCAAGCAGTACCTTATGAGGTCAACTTTCAACTTGGCTTCTTGTTCATAGGTCGTGGCTCCAAGAGGGTTGTAGCAAGTTGGAGGTAGTTAAAGCGTATATAATCCAGGGTGCATAATTGGTCATTAAAGCGACGGAGATTTTCTGATTGTATTATTTCATGAGAGGGCTTGTTGAGTAATAGCGTAGTTTTGAATTGGAGTTGATACATATGGGATATAGAAAGCTCAACTACTCAAGAACCATAAATCTATGTATGTGAAAAAGTTACAAGTTTTTTCCAAAGAAAAGTCATTGGATCTCATCTATTGGATGAACTTACGGGTCTACAAAGCACTATAGCTTACCTACAAACTATTTTATTCAAGCTACATTTCAATTGGAAATATTTTGTCAAGCATTAACAAAAGACTTGACATATAATTTAGAAAAAAAAAATATACAAAAATTATAGTGTCTTAACCAATTTAAGTTATTGAGAATTATAAATCTAAGGCCATTAATTAGAGGCAATGGCCGATTGTCACATTGCCCTTTGGATCGAAATGGTTGAATTCATTAAATGACCAAAGAGGAGTTTCAAGTCTCTTATAATTGCTAATGGATTAGAATGTGATGCATGTGCTCCAATGCCATGTTCGTTGTTTCATAGTTATAATTCATGTTCATTATGTATTCTCTAAGATACATGCATGTTGTATATGGTAATACTATAAATAACGTCCCTTAAAATGGAAGGGAAATATAAAGCCTAATTACTGATGTACCATACATCTATGCAAGTGGGCAAGTTGTAAGATATTTTGAAGGAAAAGTCATTGGATATAACTCATTGGACTAATAAATGCACTTATAGGTGTACCAATAAAGGCCTACAAATTTTTTAAAAGTTATTTTATTTCAACTACATCTCAATTGAAATTATATAGGTAAACACTCATAAAATACTTAATGTAATTTATAAAGAAAAATCTCTAAAAAATTATAATATGTTTGACTAAACTTAGGACTTAGAAAAATATAGACTCAAACATATTTATAAAGTTTGCTCGCTATCACCAATTGGTTTTAGTATAGTGGATAAACGTTTAATCCAAAAGATCAACAATTGGTATCAAAGCAAAGGTAGCAGATTTAAGTTACTCGAAATATATTGACAGAGGATTGTCGATACAAAAGACTAACAATTGGTATCAAAGTCAATGTCGCAGGTTTAAGTTACTCAAAAAAATTTTGAGGGAGGATTGTTGATACAAAAGACCAACAGTTGGTATCAGAGCAAAAGGCACATGTTTGGGTCACTCGATAACTCTAGAACTAATTTCCCACTCTGTATAAAAAATAAATTTATACTCTAACTACAACTAATTGGTTTTAGTGTAGTGGTAAATTTTTTTTTTTTTTTTTTTT
>NC_056557.1:10201491-10202351 GCF_013358625.1 Macadamia integrifolia
TAATGAAAAGTGTTTCATATCCTTTAAGGGTGGAAATGGTCCATGTGGCCTCCATCAGTCGTTTTCACTCCACAGAGTGTGGGAAACCTAATGAAGAAACAAATGTGGTGCTAAAGAGATTCAAACTCATGTAAAATGTTTCCTGAAGCATTTTATCCATTACAAATCACCAATGGATCAACCCCTTGGGGTGTATGGAATCCCAACTACTTAATGACTATACATCTATAGAAGTAGGAAAGTTGCAAGATATTTTCAAGGGTAAGTAATTGAATTTGATCCATTAGGCCATTAAACGCACTTATGTGATTTATATATGTTTTATAATGTCTAAGATATGAGACAAGTTATATAGGGTAGTATTAGAGATAACTACCCTAAAATAGATGGAAAGCATGGAGCCCAACTACTCAAGTACCATGCAATTATGTAAATAGACAAGTTGTAGATCTTTCCAAGGGGAGTTAAAAATTACAGATTACAATTTGTAGTTATAGATTTTTATCTATAGCTAAAATTTTCACAATTAAAAAAATCTACAACTACAGCTAAAATCCCTAGTTATTGACTTTAATGCATAAAAATTCACAATTATAGCTTTTGCTACATATAAGCCCCAACTATGTCTTCATAATAAAATATTTACAGTTAAAATCTGTAACTATAGAATTTATGGCAGAAAAATCCCGTTTTTACAAAACTACACCTACAAATTTTGGAGCTTAAAATTCCATAATTGTATATTTACTGCGAAAAAAATGAGAAGCTTAAAGTACTATTTTCTTATAGTAGAAATCCATAGCTACAAATGTAGGAGCTCGATGCACAAGGCTTCTGTATGTATGAGGTCTGGGGGATGA